>NC_058052.1:25736732-26036732 GCF_020085105.1 Siniperca chuatsi
GGTGGAAATGCTTTTGCAACGAGGACTGTTTTGAAATCTCTTCCTTGAGTCAGCCGTCAAACAGCAACCTTTTTAAAGGGGACAGTTCACCCCAAAATCAAAAATACATATATTCCCTCTTACCTGTAGTGCTATTTATCCATCTAGATTGCTTTTGTGTGAGTTACCGAGTTCTGGAGATATCGGTCGTAGGAACTATCAGAAGAAATAAAATAGTTCCGACCTGAAACAGCTCACAACAAATCTGCGGATTATCTGGAGTAACCGGGTCATGATTTCTGGAAAGAGACCTTGCTGTTGAGTTTTTCAAATGTGTTTTTTTGCTGCTTTGAGCACCACAAGGCGAGTGACATATAGTCCCATTACATTCAAAAAAAGGCAGACATCTCTACGGGCGATATCTCCAAAACTCACACCAAAACAATCTAGATGGATAAATAGCACTACAGGTAAGAGGGAAATATGTATTTTTGATTTTGGGGCGAACTGTCCCTTTTTAATGTGATAAAACTACTTTATACAACCTTTTTCGCAGCATCCTTGTTTGTCTGGGTTTCATTTTCCACTTATCTATCTGGGTATTATTGTGGAAATATTATTTGCAAATGTGAAACTGGATCTCAGTCCGTATGTGTGTGCTCAGATTGGTGAGTGTGTACAGGATTCTGCAAATGTGTATTCAGAAAACAGATTGAGATACAGTTTCACAGCTCTCCACACACATTTGCAAATAATATGGCACCAATAATATACTCAAGTATCAGATGTCTGAGCTTACATGAATGAACGCAACTATAAAGAGGTTTCAAAATAGTCCCAGCTAAACTGCACATCAATACCATAATATCACTTTGGCTAAAAATAAGTGAAGAACTGTTCTTCTTTGATTTTTTCCAATTTCAAAATTTAAATCACTGCAAGTTCATTTTCAGAGGAAGTAAAAATGGGTTTTATTGTCAGTATTTTCAGCATATATTGTTAGAGACCTGCATGTGATATTAATGGTGAAAAAGAGATTTTCCATTTGACTGAAGTGGGAAGTTCTCCCCTTACTATCCCTCTGTCTCTCTGTGTATCTGCTGTGTCCATTTGCATTTTCTACCCCCAACTCAGAAATCTGCATCTTTTGCCACCAATGACATCAGTGTGTGTGTGTGTGTGTGTGTGTGTGTGTGTGTGTGTGTGTGTGTGTGTGTGTGTGTGTGTGTGTGTGTGTGTGTGTGTGTTGGCAGTTGTAGTGGAAACAGTGGAAACATCTGGAGAGACTTAGTGGCTACTGTAGGTGGAACAAACCACACACGCATCATACAAAGAGCCTCTTGTTTTTTCGTGTGGTTGGAAACTGTCCATCTCTGCTCTGTGAAGGTGAAACAGAAAACACTGCGCTGTTGTCGGTGGCAAACAAGCACCTGCATTTTCCACTCATATCAGTGGCTGCAATGGTCGACTTCCTCTGTTTAGGGCATGACGTGAGATTCTGGGTGCAGATGTTGAAGCTGCGTTAAGCAATGTTCATGTGATATTAATAAATGATTAAATGATTCTCTGTAATGTGACACGGTCAACAGTAGGCCTACTGCCGATCTCACGGAGAATCAACGCAACTCTGCAGCTCTGTGCAGCATTAAGCGTTTTGGTTCATCAGGCGACAGGTCAACGGGTGACAGATGAAGTAAACAAGCAGCTGGTGAAGAGAGTCAAACATTCTCTTTGTAGCTGATAGACAAAATTAGTAACCTTCAAGTCCCAGTGAAACGCCGTCTTTAGTTTCTGTAATGTGACGTATTTGACAGTGAAATGGAACACGTGTGCAGGCAGTCGTTTCCAAAAAAAAAAAAAAAAAAACTGATCAAAAACTTTGGGGATTTGATTGCAAAAGTGGGTGTTTCTGGAAAACCACTGTAATTTGGAGCTGTGGAGGACTGATGTGTTGTCCTCAATCCACCTCTTACTAACTCACGGTATTAGATCAAGAGGCGGAGGATGAGGGAGAAACACAGTAGACCTCACCCACGCTCTTTTGCAAAACAAACAAAATATTGCCAACACCTCCGACCCATAATATCACTGCGCTGCCCCACAAGCTAAAGGTGTGGTTTTACACGATAGGTGGGATTAGCTGATCGCCCCAAATCACATTTGATTGGATAAATGTACGTACACAACCGAGTGCAGGATGACTCATCAAAAGTATTAAAACATTTTACAGTTTTACATATATTTGGCAGAGATAGCAAAACAATTTAAGGACACAGGATTAGAAAAGGGTTTTTTTTGTTTTTTTTTTTTTACTTCACTGTGTCTTTAAAGGCGAATGAATATTAGAATTTGACAGGTCCCAAGAAAGAGGACTCCAATGGGGTGCCCATGTTGCTCTGTTTCTGTTGGACATAGTGACATTTTTTTTAAAGTATTTTCTTCTAGGATTGTCATGAGTACTTGATAACATGATATAGTGTTTATTATTTGCTTGTTTATAACAGTTTAAATTTAAAAACCTGAGTGTCTTTCTAGTGGTTTGTTAAAACAACAGGAAAGAAAATGCAATACTCTATGACAGACAGTTCAGAGTTTACAGTATTTTAAAATCTTTCTTAATTTCGTTTAGTTACAGTCTATTACACAACAACCTCTTTTATCCTCTTTCGAAAAAAGAAAAATTTACAATAGCTGCAAATTTCATTTGGGCTTCATTACATCCATGTCTCAGGATCTCCACCTTAAGAGTTTAGGAAAGATTGCAAAACTACGTATGTTCAAGGCTTGTGTACAATCACAAACATTTCATATATCTCATTACCTCATATTCGGATCTTTTTATTGTATGTTTCACATATTTAATGGCTATATTCAACACTGCAGGACTATTTAATTCTTTTTATCTGGGGAACTGTCCACTACTGTAAAGACTCCAGTATGGAGAGTAAGGAAAGTACATGCTGTAACAGTACCAGCATGGTTGTGGAGTGAGTGCATGCAGATGTGTCAGGGGTGCACTCGGGGCCTGTAGGGGTGTGTGGAGTGTCGGGGGGTGTAACACAGGAAGTGTGTGCGGGGGTGGTGGTAACCTTTGACCCTGAGCTGAGTGAGGAGGAAAGTGTTGAGGTTGTTGTTGCTGATATTGATGCGACAGCTGATGTGTGGTGGTGGTTGTTGTTGGTACTGGTATGACAGCTGGTGGTGCTGTACTGTTGGTTGTTGCCACGGTAACCCCGTCTGCTGCAACTGAAACGGCTGTGGAGGCAGCCAGTTGTTGATTCCTTCTCGCTCTCCCCCATTACTTTCCTCTGTTTTCTCCTCCTCTCGCTCAGACAGGTGTTGTTTGGCGATGTAGAAGGTGTCATTGTGGGGTAACACCTGTAGGTGGAGGGTGGAGACAACTGTATGAGGACGGGGCAGGAGGGACAGAGGGGTGAGGTGAGGAGTAAGGGAGGTGGGCAGGGAGAAAGACTTGACAAGTGGAGCTCTTCGAGTCATCCCCTTTGTCCTGCTTTCAGCTTCCTGGCTCTCCGACGTCTCTCCCGTCTCCTCTCGTCCGTGACCATCTTTTCCTCCATCCTGATCTTTTCAGGTCCAGCAGCATCTCCTGATACAGGTGAGGGCTTCTCAAGTATTTCTGATAAAGCCTTCCCAGAGAAGCTGCTGCCTGAGCTGGACTCCGCTTCTGACTCCCAGTCCACCTCCGGTCCAGAGTCTTCGGCTGAAGAGCTGGACTCGCCGTCGCCCCCATGCCAAGGCATGGAGCTCGCCTGCTGGTTGTAGCAGGCGGCGCAGCGAGACAGACCGAGGAATTCAGGGCTTGATCTGGACTGGACAGAGACGGAGATAAGAGTTAGATGTTAGATGTATCTAGTAAATTATTTATGGCTCTCTTTCTCTGGCCCAGTATAGCATGCTTTAGCATCACCGTGGCATGCCGAACTGCATCAAGTATTAATACTAAAACAACACAATACTGCAGGTCATTTGTCATAAATATTTTTTGATCTGCCCCCGTTTTCTACGGACCGGTTTGGGGACTGAAAAAGATTGTTTTAAGGGTTAAAAGAAACCAACATTGACAAGTGCCCCAAAAGACATATATGTTTACATTCAAGTGACATAGAAAGCCCTCTGACTCTTGTCTGTCGGGAGAAAAGCAGTAGTGTGATGTTATTATAAAGCCACGAAGTCCGCAGAGGCAGGACGTCGCGGTGGACGGACGAGTCAAGGAAGCAACAAAACACCGTTTGCTTCCTGTTCCCTGACAGTCAACGATGGTTTCTTTTAACCGTGACCACGATCGTTCCCTGACCTTAACCGAGTGGTTATTGTTGTAACCACGAGGACGAAGGTCCCCTTACCTTAATGAAGCAGCAATTTTAACTTAAACCACAATGTTTCCTTAAACCTAACAGAGTTGTTCTTGTGCCTAAAAATAACCAAACCTTAACCACAGCAGTGTAAGATCAGAAAACAGTTTTATTTTTGAAACTGCGACGTTGTCCTGTCGACCGTGGCCTCAGATCAGAAACCTGTGTTGTTCTGGACCAACGACGTGTTTTGAGAGAGGACAGTCATTATTCACGTAGAGGTCAAGAGGTCAATTGTCAGGAAAAGGAAAATGTGGTTTGTTTTAAGCATTTGAACCAAAGTCAGCCAAAGCTGTTTTGTTTCTGGCGAGGACATTCTTTGAGACGTGATCATACGTCTTTCAGCTATGACCTAAAACCACACTGACCCGTGACATTATGGTCCTGCTTGCACGGTCAAATCATAATGGTCTCTGCCTTCAAACAAGCTGATTCAGCTGATTAACACCATGTTTGGTCATTCAGGTAAATCGGGGAAGAGCATTTTTAAAGGTTTCGCTATGTCAAGCTTTTAGTGTTTTAGCAGCTTCTGTGTAACATAACTGTGAGGGTCGTGTTGTAACAGACATCAACCTGGCTGTTTTCTGATCCACTCTACTGCAGCTTCATCGCTCCGGTGTGAAGTTACGTCTGGTTAGATGAAGAGGCGACGCTCACTGCTGTTTGTGCGAACCAGCAACCCTCTCCCTCGTGCTCAAGGTAAGAATCTTTTACTGTGCAATTACTTAGTTATCCACTGAGTCAGGCAGAAGGTAAGTTTTTGTTTGGGTTTTTTTTTTTGGTCGGGATGTTGTCTGTAATATGTTTACTTTGATGTTTACAGAAGCCACAGCAGAAGCCCGATATATTTCTTGACCTGTATTGACCCGGTTTAAGATGTTGAGTGAGGTGTCTTGCCTCGGTAGTTTTTTGTTGGACGAGTGCCTTGAACCTTTCAGGGCCTTCGTCCAGCAACAGGAAGCAGAAAAATCCAAAGCACCCTGGATGCACAAGTAGAGCGCCACACGCTTAAAGGACAGGTTCACACTTTTTCAGGTCTATCATAAAACGATACTCGCATGCCCATATGTACATGGAAACACATTTTGGTCACTTCAATCATTTTCTCCTGTCCACACTAGCTGTGAGATCTCTTCCAAACACAATTACAAAGTAAGAGATGGAGGACAAAATTCTTTCGGTCTTCTTCGTATGTAAACATACATTTTAAAGTGCAGTTGAATCAAATAACAGTCTGACTTTGCCGAATCAAGTCAATAATTTTAGTACCAAATTCCCTCTTTGTGCTTCCCCAGACAGTGTTTCCTTTCTGATCTGCAGTGGAGGGATAGTTACAGAAAGAGAAAGAAGACTGTAACTTTAGAAAATACCCACGGTGTCATATAAAGTATAACGGATACCTTTGGTTGGTTTCGACAGTCTCCATATCGGTCCTCAGTGGAGCCTTCAGAGTGTGACTGACCGATTCCTCCACTCATTGTTCCACCTCCTCCTCTGCATTCATCTCTACGCTACTGGCAAGGAAAAAAGTAAGTCAAACATTTTAAAACACAAGCAGGGAGAAAAAGGAGATGCTCTTTCTTTTGTGGTTCCCAGTTACAATATTCACACTGGTCTTCTCAGATAGGCCCTCACTTCACTGCAGGTTTAAAAATCACTCTTTAGTTAGTTTCTTAGTGAATCGGTAAAGACACCAGCTGTTAATACTGCAGCAAATAGTCGTCAAATCTCCAAAATGTCGACTTTTCATGTAAATTTTTTTTCAGATAATCCAGTGGTGTTATAAATTGTTTATTTATCATAAAAAGTAGGAAAAATGTTCTCAACCCACACAGGAACTTAATCCTTCGGTTTGTCTGAAAAATTCAAAATCACCAAATTTGCAGATATATGGCTTTAACTAGACAGCGACAAAATGTACCAGACTTTATCACTATTATTTTAATCTACTTATGTGGTTGTTGTTTAAAGTATTACTATAAGCCCCCTTTAAAAGATCCTACCAGTTTTTATTTTTTATATCACACTGCATCACCTAACAGTCTGTCTGCATGTTCATTTCCATATCACCATGAAAAAATGGGGGAGAGCAGGAAAAACTCAAGATTATTTTACTAAACGACTAAACTAATTATTTACTGATTATTTAAATGTATTTTTTTTTTTACAAAGCTTTGTACTTTAATTATGTAGTGTACTTGGTACGTACAGCCATTACGTGTTCATGGAGTTGTAACAACTGTAAAGCTGAAATGATTAATCGATTAGTTGATTGACAGAAAAATTGATTGTCATTTTTCAAGCAAAAATAGTGAAAAAATGCCAAACATTCTCTGGTTCCAGCTTCTCAAATGAAAGGATTTGCTGCTTTTCTCCATCATATACATTTGTAAACTGAATTATCTTTGTGTTTCCAACTTTTGGTCAACAACAACTGTAACACTGTCATCCCCCCTTTTTATAATCTTAACTCTTTATAATGTCTGATATCTAATATGAGATAAATAGTCTTTAGAGGATACGACTGAATGTCAGACTCCACTGTATACTGTCAACTGATACACAGTAAAATAATAATCATTTAGCAGGAAATGCGTACTTACCTCTACTTTGTCCTCTTCAGGTCCAGGATGCAGCCTGACTGTCAGGTTGTGTCGACCTGCATTTGTTCACGTAAACAAGCGCTCACACCCAGGTGAGTGTGCATGTCTCTTTTATGTATGTTGCTGTGAGAGTAAATAGCGGGTCACATTGAATTCATCACAGATAAGACACACACACCCCTCTGTAAACACACACCAGGATCATCCTCCACAAACAGAAACAAGTCAACCCTCTCTGGTGCTGACTGTCAGCACTGTTTGATTTATTCTGCTGTTATTTTATTATTTATATTTATTGACAGGTTAGAAGTGTGCATATAAACCCCCTACACACAAAATAACACCCTTAAATTCACTTCAGTTTAAAATATTTTTTATTTTATTTAGACAATGATAAGTCTGATACAACCACACACGTTACTTCGTGCAGAAACACTTAAGGCATGAAAATCTCTCTGCTGGTTTGTCCACAAACTGAACAGGCTGTCATTAATAAAGAAAATATGATTCAGTCAAAAAGCAGCAGTTTAATTCTGGCAAATAAATGGATCCGCTTTCTTAGATGAGAAGATCGATACCACTCTCATGTCTGTCCTGTAAATATGAAGCTAGAGCCAGGAGACTGTTAGCTTAGCTTAGCATCAAGACTAGAAACAGGGGCAAACAGCTAGCCTGGCTCTGTGCTAAGTTTACAAAATCCAGCAACCAGCAGCTCTAAAGTTCAACAGTTAACACGTTATATCTTGTTTGTTTAATCTGTAAAAAAAAAACAACATACGGATTAATTACCAGACAAATATGAGCGTGGTATCAATCTTCTAACGCAAGAAAGCGAATATCCCAAAATGCCGAACTAGTCCTTTTTAAGAGACCGTCTGTCCAAGATGAAATTATAAAACTGTCAAAACACTGGCTAACATTCACGAACTGGAGCATTTGTATATTTTCTTCAAAAGTTGCTGAAAAATCTTTAAATTTATTTATTTGGGGATACATTTTTACAGCAAATGCTCCGTCTAAATATAATTGTATTTTGATCTGTTCTCCCTGTTGTAGTCTTTTTATATGTATTACTCTTCAATTAGTTTTTTATTTACCAATTAATTAATTTGTAACTATTTTAACTGCTTCACAGGCTCCTGTAAATGCTTTGAACTACAAAATCCATCTTATGTTTAAATCATAAATAAAATAATCTGATCCGGCAACACGAATATAAATGATCATTTAAAGATAAAATATAGAACTACCATGCTGTTATAAATAATTATTATTTGACATCGGAAGCTGAACATGGAGCATTTCTTCACAGTATTGAGAGAAAGTGAAGGGAAATTCGAGGAAACACAGGAGGATAAACAGTTTCAGCAAATACTGAACACACATTTTGGTAAAAGTAATACAAGAAGGAAGTCTTGTACGTTTACATCCTGTCACTGTCACATAAGGCTGCTGCAACTCCAAAACATCCTTTCAAAAATAAGACACTGACTAGAACCAAAAATATTTCTTTTTTTTTAAAACTTTATCAGTTTCACAATCATCATCACTGTAATCCGCCACAGTATCTTCATCACTATAATCCTTTTTTCAGAGCACTAACATAAAAAAAGTACATTGTTACAACTCTAAAGTGCAAAACAACCACACCTACACATGTATGTTGGCGAAAAGTTACTGTACGTGTTTGGTGCTTTCTAATAACGGTTTGAATATGAAGTGAAAATACCTGATTGGTGGAGAGATTCAACATTTTTAAAAAATCTGCTGACTTTTAGGAAGCTTAGCATACAACAGCATAATTCCCCTTTTTTAATTCACAGGTTAATATTAAAGTGTCTTAAAGGTAAATACAAATGTACTATAGCATCAAACGTGTTTTTGGCCAAAGCTGACATTTGTGAAGGAGTGAACTGTCCCCTAAATTGTTGCCACATATTACGATGAGGTTCTCCATTGACAGCACACCACGGTGCCACATCTCTCGCCATAAAACAGAATCGGTGTAGTTTCTCGTCAGTTCAGTCTTATAGCAGAAAATGCAGTCCGTATTAGTCACTGTGGACGATTGTTCAGGTGACGTCTTTTGCACGTGTTCAAACAGCAAAGCATGTGACAAGACAACCGGTGTGCAGACTTAAGAGGTCATTTATCAAGACAGGAAACTAGATTCACAAATTTTAGCTTGGTCTGCTGACACCTGTCAATGTTTTCACTGCTTGCAAAAAATATCAGTATCTCCCTCCACTTTGTCTATTTTAGAGCTGAATGCTGATTAATCCACTTTAGACGAGGTTCTGCACTCCACTAAGGCAAGAGTAGAGGCAGAGGAAAGTGCGACGACTCAATTGACAGAGAACAAATTTGCAAATTACCATGTGTGCAAAATGCATCATCTGAACTCACTATTGAACTTCGATCCTCATCCAAGTTCATGGCTCATTCAGAGCTCAACACACTGACATATGCAGCATACCATAACAAATCTGTGAATGTGTTTCTTAATTTTATTTTGTCTATTTGTGTTTTCTTAAAGGTGCAGTGCGTTGAGCTCTCGGGGCCACCTTCCTTTTCAGGGTCATGTTTGGCTGGAATTCATCACCAAAAGGCAAGGAAACACTCAAGAAATACAAACATCAAAAGGCAGTAACTTGCACACATTCACACCTATCTGTAATTTTAGAGACTTCATTCACCTGTTCGGACAGGCGAAAAACAACACACGCAAGGAGAAGGTGCAAACTCCTCAAGCAAAGAGCTGCAGGTCAAAGTGGGGTCTTTGTCTTTCTCCTCATCCCAGTTTCAAACACGAAAACAGCGTTCTGGCTGAGCATGACCAGCTGAACTGCGGAGAAGAAGCTTTGCTGGAAAAAACAACGATGGCACATTTAATGTAGATCATTACATTTGTGCAAACGTTGGCATCTGAAGACCCAAGCTACTCAGCTCTGTGTGTGTGTACTGTGACAGAGATAACTGGCTTGAGAAACCTGCAGAGACGCCGTTTATCAGTCTGGTTTCATTCTCGGCTACACTCTGCTATATCAGACCTCGCTGCGGACGACCTCAAAGACAAAGAAGCTGGCAGGAAGAGGGACGGAGTTTTTACCTTTTTGCTTTCAGCGGGCAAGCACGACTATGGAGGCCTGGAAGAAGAATGCAGAATGTGCTTGGCAAGTTTTCAAGGAAAGAAAAAGTTAGGCTAGTTCTTGAGTATGTGGGAAAAGGCAGAAAAGACTGTGCGAGAAGATGCTTTTGTTTCACGGTTGCAGGATTTCAACATCCCATCAAAACGCCAAACCTCAGAAGACAACATGACCCTGCACATTCGCAGGTACATTACCAGTAGTGAACAATCGACCCCGGCATCTAAACTGTCCAGAAAACGAGAATTCACAGTTATATTCCTACTGTGCCAGGGAGCTGCCTAATGCAATCGCAGTCCTCACCTGGTTCCCACTAAGAAAGCCCAGGTTAACTGCAGTTCATTGATTTGAGCCTCCGGTCGCAATCCTCCTGAACTCCAAGGCTACCATCATCTCTAAGAGACTGTCCATAGTGTGAATGTGGCTACCTGTGTGCGTCAAATACTTCATACTCACAATGTCTCAGGTTCAAGTCCAGCTTAAGGCAGCTGTCAGATCTCTTTCCTGCTGTCTTTTCTGCCTCTCCAATGTGTACTGTGCAAATGAAACACTTAAAGACAGCCTTAAGGAAAAATTAATTATGACTCCAAAGTGCACGTGTTTGGCAATCAACTGACTTCAGAGGAAAAAAAGCACAAGAAGAACAATCCTAGGTCAAATGTCGGTCAACTCATCCTTGGTTTATGACGTCAATATCTCAACTGGACGCAGTCATGGCCACTGATATTGATCTTGTCATGTTCTCGACCTCTCAAAGAGTTCAGCAGGGTTTGGGTGGACGTCGGGTCTTCAGATGGACAGGTCAGTGTCTGTGTCAGTGGGTGTGGTCTTTGGGCTCACACTGCCTCCTCGCTCTTCAGGAATGGAGGACGAGTCACCGTTGAGACTGGGCAGCACACCTGGAACACACACACGACATTTAAAATTGTCAAGGTGGAGCTGAGTTTAACTACTTTATATAATTTTTTTTGGTAGTTTACAAAATATGTATTGTTGTGCAGTAAACAATCATAAAATGGAAATACTCAAGCACAATTTTGAAGTATTTGAACTTACAGTAAGTACAGTATTTGAGTAAATGTAGTTAATTACATTAGACCACTGACTAAAATTGCTTCTTTTCTGGAGCATTGATGCATGTCATAACTGTGTGTGTGTCGCCCTTTAAACTGCACTCACGTTATTATTATTAGATCTGTGGTGAATATAAGTTACTGACTAAAAAGCTAGGGGTAATAAAGTGGCATTTCATTCTAAGCCATTAAATCCCCTTTCAGAGATGCACCTCTTTACATTAATGTGATGGCAATTTAACATGTAAGTCTGAATAAGAACCTGAGACACTTTTAAGTTTTTAAAGAATAAAAAGTCTTCTTCCACCTTTTTATAATAGCATTTTGAATTCACAGCTGTTCTCTCTCACGCTCCAGTTGCCAAATCGATGTCTGAATGAAGCCGTGAGGAACATTAAAGTCACCTACAGTATGTATGAACGACAAAAAGCCATCACTTTAACAGACAGATGAGGCCAGCAATGTTACGTATCCGTAATCCTGAATTGATTATAATTTTACTCAAGAGATACAAAAATCATTGATGGTTGTATATGTACAGGTAACACAGTTCCCTATAATTTCTTAGAAAGGAACATATATGTGACTGTAAATACTTAGGAAGGTTCCTGGAAACTGATTATAGGGAAAATGGAGACAGTGTTCTCTCAGTACACATAAGTATTGGTACAGGAAGACTTTCTTTCAAGGACAGTGGCTTATTAGTCCACCCTATTATGTAGCTGTAATGTCACTTCCTGAATCTTCCTTACGTTCAGTATCATAAACAGAGCTGTCGGAGCACGTCCGGTTCCTGCGCTGAGTTGACCTCTGACCTCCACTTAAGTACTCCTTAAGCAATCCTGACCTGAGGACAAAAAAAGTAAAGAAAGATAAAAGCACAAATAGGAAACTTTCTCACCTCGTTGACATTCTTAGTGTTTTGGCTGCTTCGCTTAAGATGTCTGCCATGGAAACGTTTACTTTGGCTTTTTCTTACCAGCAATAAAACACAGAGGCCAATTTCAAAATACATAATTGCCTAACCCTTTTATATACATGAACACCCTTATTCTGCAACTCAGATCACGTTTATTTCCCCTGATGTCTCCCTCATATATAGATTTTGTTCTAAATTTCATTAAAAAACTTTATTTTACAGGGTCAGGTGAAGGAGGAGATAAAAGTCACTCCTTTCATCCTCCCTCCAAGAGATTAAAGTTGTCAGTGATGAGTTGCAATGTCTCTATACAGTCTGTGCCTGCTAAAAGTCCTAAAACTTTTGTTAAATCTTCTCACAGGTAAAAACAGGAGGCACTTTGGATCCTCACTGCTGTTTATTCAGCACATTTAGAGTTCAAGAGGACATTATGAGGTGGAGGAGCCAAAGAAACTACAATGTTTCGCATTCACCTGACCTTGACGTGCTCGCCTTCATCTGCAGCAAGAAGTTACCACAGTTTGGCTGAAAATGTTACCACAACTTCCTAGAAAACCCAACATGTAGCCACAAAAGAACAAGAAGCATTTAATAAGTATAATAAACCAGTGTTTGTATACGCCTTCTGTCACAGTGGAAAGGTCATACCATGTTACATTAGTTCTCTACAGAGGCTGTTTGAACACGTGATACTAAGGCTGTTTTTTAAAGCCATATTAATTATCTGAAACTGAATGAACACATTTAACTTTGTACTGAAACCAAAACTAATGAAAAACACATTTAGTTCTTGTGACAAATCCTGTGCAATAGTGTTGTTTAGAGCATAAGTTCACAACTTTTGTTATAACAGGTGTCAATATTAACATTGTAACAGGCTTTGCTTGCTGCAATTGTTCCTGCTGTCCATACTGGACGGTAAGAGATCGCTTCATAACGAGAATTTAATGCAAGTGCTGGGGGACAAAATCCACAGTCCTCGTTCTGTATAAAAATGTCTTCCAAAGGTTATTTGAAGTTAATATGAGGCTTCAGAGCTCTGAGTTAGTCTAATCAAGTGGGATATCTTCCAAAGCCGCAGCCTTTCTTGTACAAAATTCCCCATTTCTGGTTCCCTGGACAGCGTTTCCTTGCTGTGGTGGAGGGATACTAACACAAAGAGAGGATTTTGTACTATAAAGACTGTAACTTTGGATGATATTCCACTTGATTTGACTGACTAAGACAGCCGAAGCCTCTTATTAACTTCAGCTAAACTTTTGCACAGACTCAGGATTTTATCCCTGATCTATTATACTGAAGTTGATTTAGTAACAGACCTTTTAATAGCCGGTATGAACAGGAGGGATGATGACAGCAAGTAAAACCTGTTTCATTGTTCATTTGAGCAACTGACTATTGTTGTAAGACAGACGTTAAAAAATGTGAACCCATCCTTCAAGGCTGACACAAATTATTTAATGTCGTCTGGGGTATTCAAGGTGTTGCAATGCTGCCTCCTGGAGGCCATAGTTAACAGTAACTCATGAATTCAGTAAACAATGACATCCTAGCAGCCGTCGTGCATAAAATCTTGATGCCTTTTCTGTTCTTATGTGGACAGCAGATCGGTTTGGAGTTGATGTAAAGTTTAAATCAACTGGGTTTAACAGGAAGTAAATTCTACTACTTTAATCTGGCTTTTAATTTGGGGTAATCCCACTTTGTCAGCTCTTAATTTTTTATGTTTTAAATTTATATTTTTTTCCCAGTTGGTTTTATGGTATTGTTATTGCTTATTTAAATTTTTGTGCGCTCCTGAACATCCTTTTTGATCCTGTTTTGTAAAGCACTTTGGGCTGCATCTTTGCTATAAAGTTATATTACTGAGCAGCGGTAGGAGACTATAACAAGGAGGCGAGGTAAGAGAATATGCATGTGTGTTTTAACTCACTTGTCAAAGCTGTATGTTCCAGGGTGACTGATTGACCTCTTCATCTGAGCAGATGGACAGAAAGAGAAGACATTAGTTTCAGTTTTATGATGTATTTGTAATTAAAAACATCTGCATGTAATAAAAAAAGACAAATAACTAACGATGTGGGCGTCAGCAGCAAGCAGAGCCACTACAGCTCCTCAACTTTTGTTTCTTCTCAATAACTGGGTGTCTGACAACTACCTCGGATTAAGGAATCACAGTGTAATTTCCATTTACAGCCAATTTAATAACATCTAATTTATTTCCTCCAACATTTTACAATGCACATCTATTTAATTAGATTTCTTTTTGGCATTATTGGAATTTCAGCCTGCGGGTGTCAGGTGACTGATGGTAAGCAGAGCGTAACATAATGTGCACAGTACCATAACAATGAAACGGAAACTTAGCTAAAACCAAATTAAAGCTCTCTGTTTACTGTGACGGAATAGTTTGGGTCATTTTCAGGTCTGTGGAAAATGTTTTTCATACTGTGCAAAAATGAAAACCAATGAAAAGAAGACCGACAACCAACTGCAGTTGGTGCAAACAATAAAAATACATGATTTGCCTTTGATTTCAGTAAAAACATCTATGGGATTTACAGTATCTACAATTCTCTAATAATAAAATGTAAGGGATTCTTATCAATAATGTTTGTTTATGTTACATCTTTATGTGGAAAAACAAATATCAGCCGATACTGTATATCATATTCAGATATCTGAATTGGCCTCAAACATCCAGTATCGGTAAGACTCTAATTTATATGTTTGGAGTGTGGTGGAAGAAGTACTCAGATCTTTTACTGAAGTCCTGCATTCAAAACATAAGCACATAAGTATTGGAATCAAAATACCAAAAGTAAAAGTACTCATAATGCAGAATGGCCCATTATTGGATTATAATTAGTGATGGATTATTGTGTAAGCATCACTAATGTTGCAGCTTGTAAAGGTGGGACTACTTTATATTCTGCTGAGTAGCTTTATCTATAATAATACATAATAATTTATTAGTTGATTTATATGTTGTATTAATAATCTGATTGTGCAAGGTCACTAATGTTGTCAAATACAGTGGAGTAAAAAGTACAATACTGGCTTCCAAAATGAGGTGGAGTAAAAGTATAAAGTAACATAAAATGGAAATACTCATGTAAAGTACAAGTACCTCAAACCTATACTTAAGTACAGTACTTGAGTTACATTCCCCCACTGGAAACTGAACTTTGCAGAGAAGTAGCACTGAAGTTCAGTTGGCTTTCCTGGCCAGTAAAAATGGTTTGAAGAGGGTTAAAAAACCTTAGCAAAAGTAAAAATGTGTTTAAAATGTCAATAAAACGGATTTAGTGCATTTTGACTGCAGGCTCTTCTATGGTCAATTTAACACTGGATGTCAGTATGTTTTCTTTTTTTCCCCCCAATGTCACCAAAACACATTACTGTAGACTTATTGTACTTGAATTAGCTAGAGAAAGTGTAATTACCCTTTCAGGAGGTCGGAGGTCAGGGGTCAAACTCTGGTTGGCCAGGGTCATACACTCCTCTAAAGTCCTGATGAAAGTTGCACAGGTTGCACTGAGGAGAGAGGCCTGGAGAGAAAGAGAGGGAGAATAATAATTATCTGGAGTTGTAACTGCATCACTCACACTAAAGTACAAGTGTTACAGACATCCTCTCAAAGACACAAGACAAATATAAACAAATGTGTCATCCTACAGTAGAAGTAACCCTTCTGCCTGTACTAAGGTCCAATTCTTTGATTGCTTATTGTTTATTAAGGAGGAGTTTGTACAATCTGTATGTCTCCTCGCTGCTATACAGATGATACATGATGACATTACCCTGCTATAAAATATAACCTAGTGAACTTTCATAGAAAAGGTTTCAGTCGTAGTCATCTGGACACTGTTTTCAGAATCAAGACGTTTCGGCTCCCATCCGGAAGTCATTCTCAATTGTGAAAATGGTCTGAGAACTAAACAGACATTTAAGCTACTCTGTGTTGCTTAAGCCCCGCCCTCAGGGAGGAGTCTTCCTGAGTGTCTGCTGTTTACCCTGCCTAGTTTCACCTGAAACTGACCTTTTGTTTCCATGATGGCCCAGTAATCAGTAATCAGGCCTATTGTTTTCTGGCTGCACCTCCTTCATCACTGTTAAGTACCTGATTAGCATATGATTGGCTTAACCATGGTGTTAATACACTGTGGTAAACGGTTGGCAAGTTGAATCTCAGACCATTTCTGTTTAAAGAGGGGTTTTCTTTTTTGACAAAAATGGCTTCTTTGACTCCTCTTTCAAACCAACTCTTCTCTCTACTTATAATCTTCACCTCGCTGTCTTCAAATGTGTGGTTTGTAGCTTTAGTTTAGTTACGATGGAACACTCCTGGACGAATGAGGGACTACACCGTCATAACCTAGTGAAGTATGTTTCTTAATTATAAAAAGAAAAAAATGAAAACCTCAAAGTTTATGAGTATAACTTTGTGGAAATAAAGAAAAATGTGACAAAATGAATTTGGGATAAACACAGGATGTGTTACCTCAGAGGTGGGCGTGGCCTCTGTGTCGGCAGTGTGCTGTGATTGGATCGTTTGGACCTGCTGGAAGAGGAGGTCACAGTATAGACGAAGTTCAGACATCTTCGTCTTCAGGCAGTCTGGACCTGCCGACGGACACACACACACACACACACATAGTTTAGATGTTTTTTTAGAACAGTCAGAAATAATGGCTTAAACAATGTGTATGAGTCACCCAGTGACTCGACACTTCCTGCAGATTTTTCACAGTAAAAGTATTACTGCCTTCCCTTTATATTAGCACATTATGCTGAATTTACCACATGAGCCGTCGTAGTAGGCTACAGGTAATTCCCCCGCACTCAAGTGTTTATTAACTATTGGCCTCCGCATTTGAATACCAGCTTTTATATGAGAATGTTTGGTAAATACCACTTTAACACACAACGTACAGTACGCCACAATTGATTGAGCTTACCTGTTTATTTCTAATTGTTGTAATTAGCTGCTTGGGATAAAATTATAACTTTTTGTACGGTAGAAGTGAGAAACAAACACATGCTTTTGCTTTATAACATGGCACACGCTGAATGTATGTGGTACCCCAGACAATGACACCACACAGTGTTATTTGAAACACTCATTTCCCTTTTGGTTTTTGTTGAAAAGCAAAATAACTTCACACAATAAAAATACTATTAGGAGGACGAATTCAAAGAGAAGTCACAAGCTAAACTGTTTTACAACAGTTGTCAGTTTGTTTAAAAGTAATTTTCCCACAGACAGACCTTCTGAAAGAGGAACTAACATCTGTGGCAGACAGACAGATTTACATACAACCTCTATGTATCACCAAGGGACTATAATCCCATACAAGCACTGAGTTAGTGCATTGAACAAATCAACGATTGGATGTGGCAGAATTTTCTTCAATTAAACAAAGATAAGACTGAAGTCATTGTTTTTGGAGCCAAGGAAGAATGATTTAAAGTCAGCACTCAGCTTTAATCTGTAATGTTAAAAACCACAAACCAAGCCAGAAATCTTGGTGTAGTCATGGACTCAAGACCTGAATTTCAACAGCCACATTAAGATAATCACAAAGTCAGCCTACTATCACCTGAAGAATATATCCAGAATTAAAGGACTTACAGCAGGATTTGGAAAAACTTGTCCATGCGTTTATCTTCAGTAGACTTGACAACTGTAACAATGTCTTTACAGGTCTCCCAAAAAAAAAAATCAATCAGACAGCTGCAGCTGATTCAGAACGCTGCTGCTCGTGTCCTCACTAAGACCAAGAAAGTGGATCACATCACTCCAGTTCTGAGGTCTCTACACTGGCTATACTACTGTTGGTTTATAAAGCACTGAATGGTTTAGGGCCAAAGCACATTTCAGATCTTCTGCTACGTTATGAAGCATCCAGACCTTCTGTCCCAGAGTCAAGACTAAACCTGGAGAAGCAGTGTTCAGTTTTTAATGCCCCACATATCTGGAACAAACTCCCAGAAAACTGCAGGTCTGCTGCAAATCTCAGTTCTTTTACATCAAGGCTGAAGACTTTTCTGTTTGCCGCTGCCTCATTAAATCAGATTTGAGGCTTTTGATTAATATCTTTGCACTGTAACTTTGACTCTCCTGTAGTGGTGAAATTGCAGTTTACAAACATTTGAATACCGCTCGCCTCTCCCTCCCCTTCCAAGCGTGTAAGAGAAACTACGGCGGTCGCGAAACTCGCAAAAAAAGTGAACGGCCCTATTTAGAGTCAGTGTTTGGTTTGTCCGTTCTGGGCTACTGTAGATACGTGGCGGTGCAACACGGCGACTTCCGTGGAAGAGGACCCACTCCTACATAGATAAAAACGGCTTATTATTACCATTATTAAGGTGATGAAAACACAACGATTCTTATTTTCAGGTGATTACACACTAAAGAAAACATACTTATAAATATTATATTCCATTTCTGCCAATAGCTCCTCCTCAATGTTAAACACTGGACCTTTAACTCTTTTTAATTGGATTTATATTGGACTTTTTATATTGTTTTATGTGAAGCACTTTGAACTGCCTTGCCTTACCTCTGTGTTTGTGACTGTCCAGAGTTCCAGCTTTGGACGAGCCTAAAGCCACCAGCCACCTCTGTCTCTCTGCAGCATTCACAGCTCGGACGTAGAAATGCTGCTCGCCGGGGATTATCAACTCCAGGCGCGTTGGATCTGACGGATGAACTGAAATATAAAACATTAACAGTGTTAGCACCATGAGGGAGGACAGGTGAGGTATACAGGGTCAACAAATAAAAATCATCTTCCAGGCATTTTAAACAGCGGTCTAACCTTTAATGTCACACACGGACATCTTGATGGATCCTTTGCTTCCTTTACCAACGTCGTCCTCGTTGTCATAGTAAGAGATGACTCCATTCTCTAAGACGAACCAGCGTGGCTGCCAGCCTGAGGACAGAAAACAAACTCAAAACCTAAATAACAAATGTGTGTCTTTGTGTGGAGGTTTTACTGTTCAAAAGCACAATAAAAGTGTACATTTACAAATATTAATTTTAAGAGGTATTCCACCAAGGTAGAACAGTATTGCACTTCCATAAAATTGGGAGACTGACAAGAGACAGATTTAAATTGATGCACCAGAAGCCGAAATATTGCAAAAATGCTGGATCCAATGGCTGCAACTAATGATTATTTTCATTGTCGATTGCTCACAAGCACATTCTTCTCTCAATTAACTGATGACTTGTTTAGTGTATAAAATGTGAGAAAATTGCAAAAAATGCTCATAACAATTTCCTAAATTCAAAGGTGATGTCTACAAACTGCTTGCTTTACTGTCCAAAACCCAGATATTCAAATAATTCTTACATTAATCAAAGAAAAGATGCTCAACATCACAACTGAGTATCTTACTGATTACTTTTAAGGCTCTTCATGGCCTGGCTCCAGATTATATTTTAGACCTTGTAATCCCTTATGAACCTTCACGTACTTCGAGATCTTCGGGCAGGGGTCTCCTGTCTGTTCCTGAGTCCAGGATGAAAACTAAGGGGGACAGAGCTTTTGCTATCAGGGCCCCGAGGCTCTGGAACAACTTGCCCGAAGAAATTAGGTTGTCTGAGTCAGTGTCTTCTTTGAAGTCTCTTCTCAAAACACCATTTTTATCAGAAAGCAGATCCTGATTTTACCTGAACTGGCTGTTTATTTTATCGCTTTTGTGTATTTTATGTATTTTATTTCTTTATATTTCATCATTCACTGTGGTATTTTATTTCTCTTGTTGTGAAGCACTTTGTACTTTGTTTTTATAAGTGCTCTATAAATAAAGTTTTTTATTATTATAATTATTATTATTATAACTGAGAGCCTGGAACTAGGGGAAACTTGGCATTTTGGCTTGAAAAATGACTTAAAAGATTTATCAATTATCAAAAAATCGACTAATCAGCTCTACATTTTCCATAATGCAACTCAATAGTGTTCCTGACTGGTAAATGCAAATGTCTTACAAACTCCACACCTCCAGTTTTTAAACGCAGGCTTTCTGTTAAAAGAATTTGTAGCCACTGTAAAATTGGTGCAGTGCCGCTTTAAAAAAAAACATTTACAGCCTCCAGTGAAAGAGGTGTATTTAGTCAAAATGAATACTGCATCAAGCATAAGATGTGTGACTTGTTACTGGGACATCATCAAACTATTTTTAAAAATTCCATATGTTTCATTTTGTAAAAGAAATGTGCTTGTAATCAATTTGAAAACAGATTTGTATATCATGACCAGTATCACAATGTCATGCCATCACATGATTCAACTGAAGGAACTTTTAAAAAAATAATAATAATATTACATTATGTGCCAGTCCTACAGTTTGTGTGACAATTTCCTTATTTTGTAGCACAGCAAATGCAAAACCTGAATCATCTAAATTAATCTTCATCTAAAGGAAAAATCACACAGGGGAAACACACTTTTACTGACATTAACACTCATGTCCTGTAAAGATACATAGGTGTACATCTTATTTTATTCCATTTACTTACTTATTCCTTTTTTTAATGCAGTAAAGATCAACGCAGTTTGATGTTTTTTATCATGGTGTGTATGTTCTGCTGTGTCCCCGTGTCCCAAAGAAACCATGCTTCATCTCAACTGTTTTAGTTTTATGGTTGTTTATGACACTTGAGTTTTATCCCCCTTTATTTAAATGTTTCTGACTGAGCAAGAGATCATATGATACAGTAGAGTCAAAGAGAAATGCAACTAACTTCCTTGGCCGATAAAAGTTGGGGAATTTTCTCTTCATATAGAGCAGACTGCTCACATGACACATCTCACAGCTGACAGATTATAGTGGGAGTCACTACAGTCACAAGCAGTGTATATTTTGTCCTCTACCACTATTATTTATAGACACACTATGCTGCCATCATTAAGGTCAAATGCCACAATAGTCCTGTCTATGTCCTGTCAACAACACATTACTCAGTGCCATATCATTTGCAATAGCTGCAGGTTAAATATATGTTGAAATAAACAGAAGTGAAATGATATTGTGTTTGATGATGTTATGATTATCGAGCTATTGGCTTCTAGGACTGATCAGGAGTATAATTTCTGACTAAATAAAGCTAAATATTACTAGCTTGAATAAATCACCATTCAATCACAGCAGCGGCACGGCTACCGTCATGTCGCATCCTTGTAGCGCCAATATTAGCATGTTAGCTACGGTTGAAGGAAGATGTTTGACAGGCTCTTAGCACTGTTAGCTAACACAAACATCATCATCCAGTCAGTGTCTATGGCTGGTCAGAAAGACAGTTAGCTAAAACATCTGTTAGACAGTCAGACAGGCGACTCACCTGTCATGTAATTCGTCCATTTGTACAGAATCCCCTCCATGTTTCCACTTTACATCGACTAATTGAGCCTGTTAGCTTTCCGCTCGGCAGGCTAACTGAAGCAGCAAGCTAGCGAGCGTCAACGTCCGTTAGCTTAGCGCTCTCTCTGTCTCTCGTGACAGTGTGTTAGAAAATAACCCTCATCGTGAGCTGCCAGTTCTCTAAAAATGTACTAACTGTTTGCGGTTTGCTGACCGAACGCAGTGGTGGCAGGGTAATGTCATGCTGAGGTTTTTGTTTGTGCTGAGCTGTTCATAAACTGACTAGCTAACTTGTGGGTAGTCAGCTGATGGAGGGGAAAAAAATGTCAACAAAACAGCGGCTTTTCTACGGAAGACTGCAGGGGCCATTTGACAAGAAGGCGAACAGAAATATTTGATAAAGTTACATTCCTACTACCAGTGGTGGAGGAAGTATTCAGATTATTTATTTATTTAAGCAAACGTAATAATACCACACTGTAAGAATACTCCATTATAAGTAAAAGTCCTGCATTGAAAATGTTACTTGAGTAAAAGTATAATCAGGAAAATGTACTAAAACTATTAAAAATAAAAGTACCCAATGCAGAAAAATGTCCCATGTGACTGTTATACTATTATATCATTAGATTATTATTACTTGTGCATTAATGTAAAAGATTTTACAGTTGATTTGTAGTTAGTTGAGGTGGAGCTAATTTTTAACTATTTTGTTTGACTTTAACTAATGATTATTTTCATTATGGATTAATCTGCTGATTATTTTCTCCATTAATCGATTGATTGTTTGGTTTGTAAAAATTCTGAAAATAACGAGAAATTCCCGTCACAATTGCCCAGAGCCCAAAGTGACTGTTTCGCAACGCTTGTTTTGTCCAACCCACTGTAAAAAATCAGAAATTATTAAAAATAAATTGAAATAACTGAAAGGAAAAGCAGCAAATCCTCACATTTGTGAAGCTGGAACCATAAAATGTTTTTGCTTAAAATATTACTTAAACAATTATCAAAATAGTTGCCATTAATTTTCTGTCAATCGACTAATGAGTTAATTGACTAATCATTTCACGTTACATACCTATAAACTGTTTAGTAGTTTCATTTATAACAAAACATCATATTTTATAAGCTTTTGGTATGTTTTTTATCAGAATCAGAATCAGAAATACTTTATTGATCCCCGAAGGGAAACTCTTTGTTACAGCAGCTGGCCTTTACGTCAGTGCACACAGGAGAAAGTACTAGCAAAAAATATAATACAATACACTATAAAAACACTATAAAAACAGGTCAGAAAATAAATTAAGTACCAGGTGGGTATAAGATAAAATAAGTGTGAAGTACCAAGTGGGTTTACCGGTTGATGATGATACTACAGTATAATAATACAATGTAATAATATAACTAATAAGTAATAAGTAATAAGTTAAATGTAGCTTATTGAGATTATTAAGATATTGCACAGCAGTAATGGAGGTATATAATATCAATATCAATAAATAGGAAAAACTAACATAGGAAAACTAAATATTGCACGGGAGTAGTACACAGAATATTGCACAAATATTCAACTTTGGCAGAGATGTAATGATCAATGTCCAGTTTAGTGACCTAGGGTCATACAGACTAACACTTGTGCAAACATCTTAATTTGTAAAGTAATTAGTACCTAAGGCTGTCAGATAAATGTAGTGGAGTAAAAAGCACAATATTTCCCTCTGAAATGTAGTGGAGTAGAAGTAGAAAGTACCTCAAATAAGATTTGAAATGTTCCTCTCCTAAGTTGGTGGCTACACTGGCGTCACACATACCTGCAGAGTCAGCACCTATGACCCACTGTCAAACCTGTGGCGGATGATGAATCCTATGATGAACTCTCGCTGCAACTTTGGCATTGCAGTGTTGGGAGGACCAGCTGTACTATGTGGCTGGAGGGCTCGACAATCATGACGCCATCCGTAACGTGGAGGGCTACGATGAAAAGAGAGAGACAGGTGGTACGTCGCCCGGGACGTGGAGATGCCCCGCAGCAGCTTCAGCTGCTGTGTGGTGGAGAGAAACCCCTGCGCTGCTGCACATCTGTCGTAAGTATCAACAATCAGATCAACTTCATCAAATAAAGAAATACATTTAATTCATGAAACATGAGTGACTCTTAAACTAATCTCAATTTGGTGACACTTTATAAGCTTTTTGTTAAAAAACTGTGCTCAAGCCCCTGACCTCTGACCTCCATGTGAGGTCAAAGTAACCAAAGCTGTCAAATAAATGTAGTGGAGTAAAAAGTACAATATTTCCATCTGAAATGTAGTGGAGTAATAGTTTATCGTAGCATAAAATGGAAATACTCAAATAACGTACAAATACCTCAAATGTACTCAGTTACATTCCACCACCATCTTTTCTGGTCAGAGGGAATGTTGGAGAACACTTAACCAGATTTTATGTATTTCTTTCTGGGAACTGTGTTGTTTTAACAACTCGATGAGCTTAAATTTTTCAACTACACATATATTTCATGTGGTGGGTTTCAAATTTTTCTGAGACTCAGTATTTCTAAATTTGATTTCAATTATTTTATTTAAAAGGAAAAAAAAAACACTCAAATTAAAGAGCAACTTAACACCACCTTAATACACTGTAACCCTGACACACCGATCCGACACACTTATCCTTCAGTTTATCAGAAAAATTCATATTCAAAATAACCAAATTTGGAGATACACGGCTTTCACTTAAAAGTAACTAGTAAAAAAAGCTGTCAGACAAATGAAGTGGAGTAAAAAGTATTTGCCTCTGAGATGTAGTGGAGTAAAATATAAAGTTGCATAAAATGGAAATACTGAAGTAAACTACAAGTACCTCAAACTTGTACTTAAGTACAGCACTTGAGTAAATGTATCCCAGTATTTGCAATATTACTATGGACACTCTCAACTTTTCCATACTGTCCACAGTGGACTGCTGTATTTGCGTGTGGTGGGTGAACAAGACGTTGCCTTGTAATTCAGAGGCCGAGTACGGGGTTTAATTGATTTTTCACAGATTTGTTTTAGGATCTACGGGACAGAATTACTGGATATTTTTCTGTAAAAGGAAAATAACTTACGTTGTAATGAACAGTACATACTGGGACCAGGATCAGGAGATAGTTTAATAAAGTGACTGTACATCTGATTTACTCAAAAAAGCTAGTCAAAAATGTCTTAACAGGATGGGCTTGTGCTGAGGAACTTAGACTCATGACTCCAGTATTTCTACAATCCGGACTCTACCTGATGTGTAGTGAAAGTTTGGCTGTGGAAAACTAAATGTTTGCATGCGATTGTATAGATGAAGAAGTAGAATTACTGTAGTTTCCTTCTTCAGAAGCTAGAAAGTAGTGCAACACGTCAAAGAAAGGACTACAAGAAAAGTAAAATAATAAAAAATATAAATAATCAGATCATTCCAATTTTCATAATTCTTAATCTCTCTTTATTGCATTAGAACATACATTTTTCATATATATCTATATATATATTTTATAAATGTGAATTTGTACACTACAATCTTTTATTGTAACATGTTAGAAAATACTCGTAACGCTCCAAAAACATAGCACTAAAAACAGTTACCAAACAATGATTATTACATTTCCTCGTTTTGTTTTGGCCACCAAGAACAGAAAAACAAGATGGCGGAGATGAAACCGTCGATCGGGAGGAGAGGAGGGGACCACGGTCGGACACAGGCGGTTTGCCATTGCAGTTTTTAGTGGCAGCCATTTTGTAACCAAAGGGACGGGAGAGGGGGGGGGTCTATCGCAACAGGTACAGAGAGGAGGGGAAATATGGGGGGAGGAGAGCATGGACAGCGGGGAGCATCAAGCAAAGCAGCATGGGAGGGCTGGGTCACTTGTAACCAGACAAACAGAGAGGTGAAGGGCCTGATCACACAGCACAGTTTTCACCGCTGCCTTTACAAGTTGTTCTCAAGTGCGAGTAAAACATTTAGTACTGCTCGGTTATTGTTTGAATCACTGCTTTTCGGATATTTCTTGTGTTATTGTTTACATTTGTAGCATTAACCAGACAATTTAGCCACATCAAACCAGCCTGAAAGCATGGAAATATTCTTTACCGTAACATTGAATTAAATGTAACTGCCAATCCCACTGAAAATGAACATCCCAACACTGCAGCTCTGTGCAGCTTTCACCTTTTTTTATATTTTTAACTTGCTGGGCTGAAGAACCTAAATGTGCCAGTTTACATAAAATCGTAGGTAGTTTAAATGCTTCTTGATCAGCCCAAAAGTGGCTGATGAAGAAAGTTAAATATTTAGCAACATCATTTTCTTAGGAGTTGGAGGAGCGAACCGGTTATAAAATAACAGAGAATCCTGGGTTTACATTTGACAGTGAACTCCAGTGGGATGCCCATGTTGTTCTGTTTCTGCTGGGTATGTGTGTAGGCTAATTGTTTGCCATTAGAACTCAATGCACTGAAATATACACTTCTTTTCCACCACAGGAATATCGACATAGTTCACAAAGTGATACTAACTCCGTGATCCAGATACTTTCAGTAAACGTGTCATCACTTCACATCAAGGACGACTGAAACAAACATAAAACAAACAATATTTCGGGTTGCTCTTTTTTGTAGCATAAAGAGACAGTGCAGGGTGCTAGCCTGCTTGATCGGGCCCGAAAGGCAACCATGTTCTTTAGTTCATTAGTAACCAGCATCCGGTTGCACCAAATGTTCGTAAATTCAGTCTTAGTCTACTTATCGTAAGGGTTTACTAAGTTAAAACTGGTTGCACCACACAAACTAGTTACTTGGCAGAGATTTATTGTTAAAATATTTACACCCAGTAACGGCCAGGTGTTACTGATACGTACTGTTAGCTAATTGAACTAGCTAATTGACAGCATTAACATTCGCTTGCTAATATTTGACCAATTTAGATTGAAGTAACAGACTGAGTGCTCGACACTTCAAAATGCTGTTTATGTATGATGTAAACTTGGAAAACATTAAATTATATTTCACAAAAAACCCTACAAAATACCTTATATTACAAAATGTTATGCCAATAACACACTGACCGAATAACGTTGGTTATGTTAGCTTAAGTATTAACATTAAATATTTGTAAAATTAAACATTTTAAGTTATTATTTATTGAGAGTTAATCTCAATAAATCAGTCAGTTAATCTGCTTCATCAAGACTTTGTGGGTGTGGTTTGATCAATTTTGATTGACAGTAACCAAACAACCCACCAACTGTCAGAATCTGATTTTGATTCAAATGAAAAGAAAAAGAACATACATACATAAATATCTAATGTGAAATACCCCAAAGTGTTCCAACTTCGGCAGAAAATTGTGTGTTCATGTAGGATCCTATTACTCATCATAAGAAGCTGATTGATATTCATGTATGAATAAAGCAAACTCATATCTGTTTTCATAGTTGATTGCTTTTGATTGGACGCAGCTAGAGATGTTTCCCAGCAACCGATTTTTCACATGACTAAAGTCTTAAACTAGCCAAGACATTTCTGAAGCTCTAATGGTGCAACTCGATTTAGTACATCACAAGTTTGAAACTAGCAAGTAGTTACAGAGGACTTTCGCGCACAAACTTAGTGAAAGAATTACGAAGAGCTGGTGCAACTCAATCCAGATGTTTAGCGGAGGAATCGGATGCGGTGTAGTTAAACCAGCCAACAGCAGCTGTGAGAATGGAGGAAGAGTTACTGTAAGCAGGGTGAGCAGGGTAGGTAACAGCAGCTTTAAAAACAAAAAAAAAAAAGAGTGGATGGAAGTTGTATCACAAAAGACACAGCGAGCAAGTGGAGATAGAGGCGGGGTGAGACCAGCATGGGAACAGAGGCGGGGAAAGAGGGGGCAGTAGTGACTATCTAGCAGAGAGATTGGCGGAAGTCGGGGTACAGTATAACCATCTAACACACAAACACACACATAGCGAGGCTAAGGTTTAAAAACTAGCGATACAGACACAACGACTGGCACTGCAGGGAGGCGGGTGGACAGGTTCAAAGGGCAGATATATTTGCATGAGGATGGGTGGAGGGGGAAGAAGAGAAAGAGGGGAAACGTTTAAGATCCCCCTTTTAACAAGTCCAGAACAAAAACAATCCTCTATTTGTTTAGCAGATAGGGGAAAAGGGAGTCGTCGAACACTGCGTAACATCACAGAATGATTGTCCTCTTGAACATACCTCCCCTCCCCTCCCTTCCCATCCTCATGTACACTACTGCTGTCTTCTTCTTTTTTTTTTTACCCTCCTCCTCCTTTGTCACCCATCTTTGTTAGTTTTACTTTTCAGGGATTTCCTCTTTCATTTCACGTGCGCACACATACACACAACACCCTGTGACCATAAAGGACATTTATATACACGTGTACATACACTCTCTCACACACAACACGCACGGACACAACAGATAGACACATTTTGACCCAATAATACGGCTGACTGGTTTGTTAACAGGAAGCAGAGGATTGGATAGTGCACATGTTGATTATAGCAGAGCTTAAAGCTGGTTGGCCAAGCACGCAGACATAGCAGCCTGTTATTGATATGACAATCAGTGCTACAGTGGCACAATACAACTGTACTAGTACAAAAATCAATATTAACTATTGCAATTTTAAAAATGTGACTGCATTTTTTCCCCACCATTAGTCCGAGAGGTGTTTTCAGATTACCTTTGAGTCTCTAGTCTATAAAGTCAAGATTCAGAAAACAGAAGGAAAAGTTTCAGTGCTCAAACGATAAATCAATTAGTCGTTCGATAGAAAATTAACGGACAATAATTCCGATTCATTGTTTAAATAATTTATCAAGCAAAATTGCTGAAAATTCACTGGTTGCAGCTTCTCAAAAGTGACGATTAAAATTGTTAGTTGAAAAATAAAAACAAGCGACTGGAAGGAAATTGTGATTTTTGGCATTTTTCACAATTATCTCTCGTTTTATAAACCAAATGATTCATTGGTTAATTGAAAGAATAATCAAATCACATTAATCGATAATGAAAAAAATCATTCCTTGCAGCCCTAAAAGAACATTTTTATAGATTCAAACAGCATTTCTAAGCATATGCGATCTCATTTCTTCCTCATTTCAGGCGCACTGTAGAACAGACGTTTGCAGTCAAAAGTACCTACATTTAAGACATCTCATGTTTTCTTCCTTCCCCCTCCTCCTCCCTCTCCACCTCTCCCTCAGTGAGCAGTATTGTGGTGTTATGATGTTAGGTTCCTAAGGCAGTATCACAGTACAGTCCATAGAGAAACAACAGCAGTACAGAATTACACTGGCCTGCCCAGAACCTTACATCCAGCCCAGGTGGGACACTGACAACAGCTGGATTTTCCTTTTTCTTTTTTTAAGCCTCCGATTATTTGGTTTGGTGCACTTTCCAAAACTATATGCTGTTGCCAAGCAAAGTTAGTTGCAATTTGAGCTGTTTCCTGTTGTAAAACGATTACTGAACATTCAAAACAGGAAGCAACGAGGGAGCAAAAAAAAAAGATTCTGATGTAACTTAAAAAAGTTAAAATCTCATTAAAATCTCATTTCTTGTGGTGCCCTGGTAGCTCAGCGGGCTAAGGCACATGCCAAGTTCTCGCGACAGCATTGGTTTGAAACCAGCTCATGACCACTGTCGCATGTCATGTTCTCCTCACTTCTTTCCTATCACACTCCACTGTGAAAAACAGAATATTGTAATGCCTGTTAAGTTAGCTAGTTCAGTAGCTAGTTAGCTACTGGGTGAGTGCCGTGTGTTAAATTTGATTTTCTGAAATCAAAACTTTCGTTATAGTAGTAAAAAGGTTTTCTGGGATAGGGTAGGCTAGATCACAAATATCCTGTGCTTTAACGGCATGGCAACAGTCATTTCAAGCAGGTCCCAGTTTACTCATACAGTATTGTAGATGTCTGCACTTTGAAAGTTTGATAATCGATTAATCGTTTAAATCATTATCATGCAAAAATGTCAAACACTTGTTGGTTCCAGCTTCTCAAATGTGAGCATTTGCTTCTTTATATCACTGTAATGTTTTATATGACTATAAGTGGAATTTCTTTGTGGGTTTTGGACTATTTGTTGGGAAAAACATGCAATTTGAAGAAGTCAACTTGGGCTGTGATGGTACATTTTTCATAAATTTATGTCATTTTATAGACAAAACAATAATTTGATTGTAAAATAATAATAATAAAAAATAATCGTTAGTTCAACGATAAGACCATAGATATTCTATGCTTTGCTAAAAGGGCAACAGTCATTTCAAACAGGCATCAGTTTACCCAGATAGTACTACACATCTCTAATCTTGTATTTCATTTAAAAATTCAACTCATGGCATCATTTCTGTTGTTGTGACCACAGTGAAGTGTGAAGTGAACAAAGAATACATTTTCTACAACAAACGTTTACAGAGCTGCTACTGGACGTGGGGGGAGACTCCTGCTGTGATGAAGACGGTCTCCTTTACAACTTTTCGAGGCCTCCAGTAAATTCAGTGGCACAACTCTCAGATATAGGGTTCTGGGCGAGAGCTGGACCGGGAACCGTCCGGCATGATGTGGGTTGGTTCTGGCACTGAGGTAGCCAATTTCGGATTGGTCTAGCACAAGTAAAACCGGCCAGGGACGGCTCAGACAGCTCAGGTTTGCCCATTTTTCTTTATGTCGTGTTGAGATGAAAGAGGTTCAACTATATACTACGACTATTAGACAGTTACCTATTACTAACAAGTGACAACGACTGGAGCCACTGGAGCCTCCAGGAGTGCCAGAACCAGCCCAAATGTCTCTGGTTTGGGTGATATTGTAGTGTGTGTATGTATGTCTATAGTACAGTAGCATCAACACAATGGTCCAATAGACAGATCAGATAGAAGATATCATACAGATGGTCCAATACAGTTATAGTACAACATCTATACATCAACTATACATTGTGCGTTTTTTTTTCCTTTGTTATATTTTCAAGGGGTCTCAGGGGTTAGACTTGGTCACCATTACATCACTGCTGTAAGACGGGGAGGGGTCGAAATAGTGGTGGACAGAGCCATAGATAAACAGTGTTTGATCATTATAGTTTTACAGTACCACCAATGTCATTGCTGCAGTCCTGCTACTTGGCAACTGGCATGGAGGACCACTGCTAGAGTGCAACTCTGTCAGAAATAGTATGTGAGGTGAGTGGAGTGGCAGTAATAGAGCGATAAAGTAGGCAGGTTCATATTTAATAATTTAGAGGTAGAGTTTTGGAGATAATTCAGCAGCGGGAATCAATTTTTGGGTAAATATTGCAAATATGTTCCAGTGTTTTGTTTCTTAATGCAACAACAAATCGTTCCTGCTACATTAGAACTTAAAGGAGAACTGATTTAGTGGCTCTGGTGTCTTAGTGAGTGTCTTTGAGTAACTTAACAAATCTTGTTTTTGCTGACCTCTAGTGTTTTCATTTCTCACCTCACTGCGTTGATGTAGTTGTGTACTCCAGCGTGTGTCAGTACACAGTGACATCACAGTTGGGTGTGGTTTCAGACTTAAAACCAGAGAAACTTTCAATCAGAGAGGGTAATAAAAAATTGCATCTCCTGTTTTGTGATAAGTATTATCTAATAGATATTTTGTGTGAATTCACAGTGGGAAAAATACTGTTTATTTATTTTTGCTCCCTGCTCACAGCTGCTGCATTCACTTCCAACCTACCGCTCCCCACTAAAGAGTAGAGAACACCATAGAGTACTAACTAGAACTTGTCTAGTCCTAGTGCTACTCCAAGGACAAAAACCTACTCCACGTTTGCTGTAACAAATATGACATCACCTTTGCCCAAATCTGACTTTAACAGCACTAAAACTATTTCTCTATCATGCTGATGACTAAAGCCTGAATGGGTTTTCAGGGTTTTCCAATAAACCTAATCACCCTCATATTTTGTCTTGTCCTTTCTTTATATATGGCATGTTATGTGTTATGCTTGTGGAATTACGTTGTATAGAAGCAATCCTGGAGTGAGAAATAACACTTAAACCCTACAGCTTTCTAAACAGCAGCTGTGCAACCTGTTTGGTCCTACCTGATCAAACTTTCTGTCTATCCATGGCTCTATTTCCAAAACAGGGTGTAGGAGTTACAGGTTAAGGGTTCAGTTTAAGGGGTTAGGACACTGAGGACTTAAACGGGTCAAGGGTTTAGGGTGAACGGACTAAAGGGGTTACAATACTAAGGGGTTTAAGGAGTCTGGATGATGAGTTGTTGAAGTTTGGAAATGACAGTCAAGGTTTACAGTCATGAGAGATTTACCGAGATACTGGATTTGAGAGATTTATGAGTGAAGAGGACAAGGTTAGTATGAGTCTTATGGGTTGGTAATGTTAGGATATGACTGTGGCCTCCGTAACTATAGCAGGGTCTTCTATGTCAGCTTTACTTTGAACCATCCTCAGCTCCAGCTGGGGCGGACTGGGCCTCCGACCAGGACCTGCTAACTCTGAGAGAGAGGGGGGGTAGGTAGGGGGTGGGCAGATAGAAATGCAGAGACGAATAGAGATAAACATTTATTTTAAAGCTACATTATGCAATTTTTTAATGTAATAATAGTTTGGACACACTGTGCCATTGCACCCTAAACCAGGCTGAGCCAATTATCATCTCGAGAGCTGCAGGACCAGCCAAACCTATGCAATCTACAGCCAATAAAAATAACCGCAGCAGCAGTTTAGACCTGCAGATATTAAGCTTTTACAGGCTGTTGTGATTCTGACGGATTCTGAATGGTTTTTACCGCTGTTAATCCCTGGAAAATAAGTACAGAGTTGAGAGATTTGTGAGTGTCATTATGTGTCTCCTGTCCACTGTAAAATGTAAAAACTTCAAAATCAGTCACAAAGAAACACTCATTGCCTGCATGCTATTAATGTCCTTGTCGGTAGGTGGCTACATCAACATATCTATATCTGTAGGTCTAACCTAACTTTTGTGGAGAATCTGCACCCTGCTAAATGTTGTGTTTTGTGTGAGTTACAGTTCAATTAGGTGCTTTGCATCTAAAAATACTACGCTCAGTGTTATGCAGTTGTGATTGCAATCCTCCCCTGCCTGCCACAGTGGGCCAGGGATGATTGCAATCACAACTGCATAACACTGAGCGTTGTATTTTTATAAATAAAAGTGATAGTGAAACCAGAAAAGCTCATAGAGAAACTGGGGTCCTTGATCAATCATTGTAGATATACTTAATGAGTATAGAACATACAGACAGCAGGAAATGTGTGTGATTTGAATGGCTGTCCCAGGAGGTTATGCTTCACTAAGCGCATCGGGGGGCGGGGGGAGTTGCACACGTGTGTCACAAAGTCTGCGGGGATTGTTACATTTGATAACATGGAATCTGGTATCTGTTTTAAGCAACCAATATTGCCATCAACAAAGCCATCGCAAAAACCAACAGTGTTAATATCCACGTGTGATTTTGTTATTTAATTTTTCAATAACCTCCTACAAAACAGTTTTGTGGATGTCAACATTTGGGATAAAAAACAGAATCGATTTGAGCCGAGTCCCAGCTTTAGGCATTGATAACAAGCCCTACTTTTCTTACCGTGAGCATACGAAATGGTCCTCTGGATAACATGGTGCATCACTGAAAAAGTCTTCTCACAGGCCATCTGCGAGAGAGTGAGAAGAGTGAAAATAAAGTAATTATTATGTTTTATGACTCGGTATATATGTGCGTACTTGTCTGTAGGTCACTGGGGTAGTGTGTGTGTGTTTTTCAGTTTTCAAATAACAGGGGAGCTAGGGGAGCCCAGAAGCAACAAAATCACGAGTTTGGGGGGGGTGTCTTGAAAAACACACAACTGATAAACAACCATTAGCATTTCTAATGTCCTGTCGTCTGTAATTTTAACTGTGTGGCTGACTTTATCTTCAATAAACTATCAATAATGCGTGTAACATGATGTGCAGGGTGATTCTGATCGATTTTCAACGACCGCTCCGTTGCAGTGTTGACTACTGAAGCGCACCTCCTGCCGGCATATTCAGATCAGCAGCCTCTCTCCCATCATCATTTCTGGTCTGCATTAAAGCGTATCCCCTCTGTCCATCCAAGACTTTACTGCCCTTCCCAGTCACACACCCTTATGAAGCAGGTTTCTCCTTCATGTCAGCCAGTAAAACAAGATTTCGGAATAAAATGAACGCAGGATACACCCTCCCGTAGCCATTTTTCCACGCATTAGTTATAAAGCAACTTAGTTATGAAACTACAAAACAGGCCTAAATCTCTCACTAAGTTGTAATATTGGTATTAGAGGTGGCGATAGCTTAATAAACTCTCTCTCTCTCCTGAAGCCGTCCATGGTTCTGACAGGAAAAAGCTTAAATCTGAACTTTAATAAAATGCTGTATTTGAGCTACATGGGCCTGTCAGCCATATGTTGCTGTTTTCGTTTGTATTTTTTTAATTGACTCCCCCCGGCACGCGAAGAGACCCCCCCCCCACGAAAGCCACAAAAACTCTGGTGTTTTTGTACCTTTAGGTCATTAGGGTAGTGGTGTGTCCACGCTAGCAGCATAGCAGCAAACAAATCTCCAGTTCCTACAAAGACGGCATCCACTTTTGGAACTTCTATTCGAACTCTCTGTGTCGCCCTGCTGCCGTCGGGACGAACTGAACAGCACAGCAAAGACAAAACATGTTCATTTTGGTTGGCTGGTCTCACAAATATATACATACAGACTTGCATGCGCACACTACTTCGCACATCACCTACCATGGCGCTGGCTGCCCAACGACACAAGGAAGCGGTCTCCCAGTCTGGAGGGCAGATCAGAGGAGGTGATGACCACTGTGTCTGGACCCATAGCATGAAGAAGGTCCATAACCTATAGACAGCCAGTGAGTGAGCTACTAGGGCATGTATTTAGACAGCAGTAAGTGTATAAAGCAAGAAAAATCAAGCAATGTAAGATGCTACAACAGCCTATTCTGTAATTAAAGAAATTATGCAAGAAAGGAAAGAAGGATTAGATAGTAAGTGATCTATTACCTCTACAGCGTCTTTCTCTGTGCTGATGTTTTTCCCTGTCAATAATCTAAAACACAAGCAAACAAATGACCATTATTTCAATAGCACTGTAACAGAAACACTGAAAATGAATTAGATATTAAACAGAAAAACACAGAAATTCCCATTTAACAGTCTAAAGAAAGACAACTCATTATTGAAACCTTGAAACACTTAATTCTACTCATATTGGTTATTGCAACCCACAAGTGCAACAAAGGGCAAAATCCACAAAGTCAAGTGAGCCTTTAGTATACAGAAAAACCTTAAATCTGATTCTGCAGGGATACGGAAACACCACTAGGTGGAGCAACTTGACAGTGAAGCTGAAGAGATAACTGAGTTGAGACACACTTGTCCTATAAACTGTGGCTTAATTATTCTGGTTTTCATAAATGCAGCCATTTAGTTGATGCAAGCAAAAAAAGCAGCCAACAAAAACATGGGAAATTTCTTATATCTGCTTGTTTCTCCATGGGGATCATTAAAATGAAATCTGAAACTAAACAATAGATACTGGTATCTAAAGAACTGATACCACAGACACTGAAATCAACCTTTTCACCAGTAGGACCATCATTAGAAATCCATATAGCATGGTTGAGCATTGCTAAAATCCTCAGAACTTTATTTAAAATTTTAGTTAAGATCCCAAGATTTCCAAACATAGCATATTTATAACTGTGAAAATGTGTATTGATGCATCCGGTATATTTCCATTTGATGTAACTGTGCAGCCATAAAAAAACAAAAACAAACATAGTATCTTAACTTAAATAGTTTCAACAAGACTATGTATGATTTATTCCCACGCAGTACTGAAAAAGAAATCTACCAAGCTACGTAAATTGTGGTTTAAAAGGGTAAAACAAGAAAGATAAGAGGGGAGCTGAGGCCTGTTTTCGATTAATTCCTTCCCAAATTTTTGGAACCACAAAATGAGGGTATTAGATAACAGCATGAGTGGCATTACATAAAGATGGTGTTACTAATGCTCAGCTACTCACACAGTTACAAACTCAGAGGTGTAAGTAATTCTACGTAAGTAAGCACGTTTATTTTGAGCGTAAAATCGCAGTGTCTCAATACACTTTTACAATTACAGAAATGTCATGCTAGATTTTTTGGATTTAATAGTTATATCAATAAAAATGTGCAAATATGATATAAGACACTTGTACTCACTCAGCCTCAAACTGGTTAGGAGTAATAATGTCAGCAACAGGAACCACCTTGTTCTTATAGACCGGGTAAAGATTCTGAGGAACATACTGTGGAACGAGACACACAGGTTAGAGTCACATAACACCAATGAAAACACACAAACATTGCTCTAAAGGAAGGACTGCACACACATAAATGAGTAGGCTCAGTTTATTCAAAGCTTTTCTCTGATCTTTGTTTTCATGGTTTTAAATTATGAGCGCTAACTGACGGAATATGATCTTAATCCCCAAAAATGCACATCTACACAACACACACACATACACACAAGACACAGCAGAGTGAGTCACTGTGTGAGCCTTGTAACACACACACACCCCCACGCACACATACATGTATATATACAGATACAAACACACAGAGTTAGGATTTCTATGCCTTTTATGTGTGTGGGAGGGTTTTAGTGTTCATCCCTATCTAATAACAACAGACATTAACACACACACACACACACACACAGCTGCAGACACACAAACAACTGCACATAGAGCATAAAATTGCCACTAATCTCACCATAGATCCATGATCACCGAGGACGGGGTCACATACTGAAATGACAAAAAGACATTCAGAGTCAGACACCCAACACAGACCTGTAAAGCTCGACAATCCTCACATTACATACACTACAGGTCAAAGGTTTGGAGTCACCTGTTATATTGATGTTTTTCTTCTTTCCTTCAATAATGGCTATTTTAACATAGATAAAAACAGTATAAATATACACCAAATGTATTATATACATTTGGAAGAGTTTTAGAATAATTAGATGATTAAAACTTCTGTTTAGTCGATAGTCAAGAACATGAAACACACACACACACACACACACACACACACTCAACAGTAACTATAACACAGCACTTTCCATCCACAACAAAAAGTACTTGGGTAAACACAAACACATTATGCGTGTCACCCTCTGGTTGCTTATTATTTTGAACAGTGGCAGTAGGTATTCACTATATCCACTAACACAGTGTCTACAGGCCAAGCTGCAACAGCCTTGATTTGAGTGAAACTGATTCGTGCTACATGAGATGAAAATCCTCCTGGCGAGAGAGAGAGAGAGAGAGAGAGACGCCCAGAGAGTTGTCCAAAGTGAGAACTGGATCTTCTCTACATAAAGCTAGTTAATGTGAAAAACTAATGAGTTTGTTTGCTGGGTTATCTAAGTTTCAGATATTAATGTTAATTTGATCCTGTTAGGGGATTTAGTTTCACTGTCCCACCTAATCTTATGTTTCATCATGAGCCTAACTTGCTGAGTGAATGCAGTTTTACTCATATTAAAGCTCCACTAATTCGTGTTTTTATGATAACAATGGATCAAATGACTTCACGTAATGTGGAAGGGGGTCAGTCGAAGTGACAAACCCACAGAGAATTTATTATCACCCGACTATGCAGCTCTACAGTTTTTTTAGCCTCTTTGAGCTCATAGCAAAATCTGCTCTCATCAACCCCATTTCCAGCAGCAGCAGGCAGCTGTTTTCATCCAAAAAGCTTTCATAAAACTCACTGTATGCTACCTGCCCAACACCAAACAGCAGCAATCAGTGAACATAATGGAGCATCGAGCAGCTAAAGAGCCGGATGAATGAATGGAGCTCGGTGGTCAAAAATAGCAATTTGATTTTTGAAGCCTTTGTTACTGACAGATCATGTAGCGCTCAAGGGTGCTGAGTAACCTAAATATAAAGCATTCATAGCACATAAATTCAGCATTTGGCTGTTATAACATTATGATGAAAGTTTTGCTGCTAATGCTCTATACCACGGTAAAATCTGAGTAACGTGAATGTGTCAAAAATTGGATATCACTCAACTTGTGAGAAAAGCTTTTAGACCCTGCAAGATCCCCACTCTAGGCACAACTGTGTCATATCTCCACTGATGCGACAAAAACTGCACATTACCCAAACTGCATCAATTAACCTTCAGGAAGAATTACCCAAACGTTAGCTCAAAGTGGGAATAAACAAGAGAAGATGCATTTACTTTGTGTGTACCAGTACAGTAGTCAAAGGCAGGAAGTTACAGCTCTCCAACAACCAAATGCTAAAAAAAATAAGTTCAGTAATCAGAAAAATAATAATTCATGTTCTACTTATATTTTCCTTTAAAGTGCTCTGTTGGCCGTGCCTTTAGTGAAAAACAGATCTCTAGACTAAATTAAATAAAACCATGTGGTTACTTACCATACACCAGATTAGGGTTGGCTCTCTTTAGCTCCTGGACAATGTCCACTACCATCTCCAAGAAGGATGTGTCTCTGGTATACCCTGAATACAACACACACACACACACACACACAAACACAGATACAAACATTATTATAGTCATTATTTTCTTACTTTATCAGTCATTGTATTCTGAGTATTAAATACTTCTGTTAAAAGCGTTGTTTTACCATTAAACTGTCAGTAAAGCAGCTATAGTGTACTGGAGGCGACTGCTCTGCATGTCACATGACTGAAGCAATATGGAGGAAAATGGCCACTCAGGTATATTTAGATTCACTAAAAAAAGTACTGAAACTGCAGGAACTTGTGAAAATGCAGTGTTTACACATTTCAATGCAGTGCAACTTAATGCAAAGTTTTGTTAAACGGCAAGTTTGGTTACACAAAGAAATTAATTTCTCATCTCCGCTATCAGATCCTCCTGGAGAAGGAGACTGGAGGGAACATTAATGCGGGATAAATTTAATAAACTGTAACCTCGGGATGACTTCATAACATAATAACATCACCTTAACATGAACATGACGAAATCTAATTGTGGTGGAGTACTCCATCTACAGATGTTGTAATTTTGAGCGTGAAGAATAAAAGTTTGGTATTCACCTGTTAAAACATAGTCATAGTGGTGTACATTGTTCAGTTTGATTCCTTCGTAAAGAACATGGAGCTCATCTGCTGTCAAAACCTGGCCTTTCCAATGAGAATAACCTGCGGAGAGGAGAGGAGAGGAGTTATTGTGTTCGCTAAGTTGCTGACTCTAACCCTCTGCAATGCTTTTTCCATTCTAGTGGCACATGAACACAAATAGACACAAATACTGTATATGTGCACATTAACACCCCCTATAGATGCTGACACACACATTAAAACCCTTGTATCGTTACCTCTGAGGGAAGACGTTACTACTACGAGGAGCTTGTAAAATATAATGCACTGTTAACTACCCAGCAGTATTAATATAGTTCAAGACAGCTGCATCAGCTAAAACATTAAAATATCACTTACACATTATAACATTATACTAATATTAATCCAATAATATTATTTATATGTAATAACACAACTCTCATAGGGGCCATTTTTCAGCATTATGAGAACCTTTACTTTTGATACTTAGTACAGTTTGCTGATAATACATATGTACTTTTACTTATAGGTTCCCTGTGGAGTGTTTGACCTCTAGTAGCGCTATGGAGCTGTTTGTCTATGAGTGGGTCGCTGTTTTGTTTGTCTTGTGCGCAATACACATTCCTGCCAATGGTTTCGCACTATTCCAGTGATCTACAGGTGGCGGTAACACACCAGGATATGCAGCAAAGCGCCAACAAAGACACAGAAGAAGAAGACTGCATGCTAGTAAACATGGATGTAAACAATGCAAGATTTAATATACTTACTAAAAAAATCGGCTTTGCACATGAGGAAGGAAATGCATTCAACACATTTGTTAGAGCTCAAGGATGTAAGTAACACTTACATGAGTAACACTGAATGTAAACAGAACTTTTGTTTGTTTATAAGAAAACTCCACATGGCACCTTTAAGTAAGATTTTGAATAGGACTTTTACTTGTAATTGAGTATTTCTACACTGTTTTATTGCTCTTTTTATTTAAAGGACCAGTGTGTAGGATTTAGTGGCATCTAGCGGTGAAGTTTTGCAACCAACTGAATACCGCTCGCCTTCCAAGTGTGTAGGAGAAACTACAGTGGCCGCAAAACTCGCGAAAAATGCAAACGGCCTTATTTAGAGCCAGGGTTTGTCCATTCTGGGCTACTGTAGAAACATGGTGGTTCAACATAGCAGACTCCATAGAAGGGGGCCCACTCCCTCTGTGGATAAAATCGGCTTATTCTAAGGTAACGAAAACACAACGATTCCTATTTTTTCCACTAATGAAAACATACCTATGAATATTATATCTCATTTCTGCCAATAGATCCTCCTAAATCTTACACACTGGACCTTTAAGTAAAGGATCCGATGTACACGTGCATGTATGTGACGGGAATGCCGATGTAAGCGTGCGTTGGTGCATGTCTGTCTGCGTATGACACGTTTGCTGCAGGCCGATGATGTCGCAGCTCCAGGTGAGTCACAGCCAAGTCACATGGTGGGGGGTTCTGGTTGCTAAGCAACAAGCCGGGAGAAAGCCAAAGGGGCTAAGAAAGAGAGATGAGCAGTCAGAGCGCTGTGTGTGCGTGAGTGTGTGTGTGTGTTTGTGTGTGTGTGTGTGTGTGTGAGAGAGAGAGAATGAAGGCAGGCCTACAGATAAGAGCTGCTTCTGTCGTCATCATTTGCTGCTGTCGCAATTCACAACGCCTGCTGCTGTTTACTGCTGCGTCCTGACGCTCTCTCTCTGCACTCCCTCCGTCTTTCTCTCCATCATCCGCTGTCTGTCTCTCTGATTCAAAAATGTCCTGTCTCTCTTTCTCTCTATTCACCTACTCTGTCCCTCTCGACAGCCACCCTCTCCCTCTCAGATGCGCACGTCTTCTTCACCGTGTCACACCGAATTACATACTCTCCTCCAAGAAATTGCAAATGTTAGTTTCCAATATACAAGATCTAATTAAACAAGCACTAGAGTCTCAGGCATTTTTATATGAAGGTCATTGAAACAAGCAATTTACACCATAGACGTGAGGACGTTTTCTCACCGAGGGAGACATTTCTTATTCCTGACATCGTCCTCAGCTGTAACACTGTCTACTCTGTACGTGGGGCGATAACAGCGACCATGAAACCTATGACTAGGATGGTCATTCTTACACAGTTCTCTGGTCTAGTTCCCGAGTCTAATTGGTCCTTAAAGATTTAAAATGAACTTCGCTGGGAGCTCGCAGGAATGCCGTCTAAGCCGTGTTCAGACAGACAAGAGCACTGTGAGAAAACACACAACCCCCTAATTCATTTCAATAGGACTGCGGGAGTGCCGATACAGAGGGCAATGCAACGGCATCTGGCAAGGGGCTGCATTGGCCAATCAAAAGCACACATTCCTGGTAGTGTTTTTACTGTTTATTTGGAGAGCAGGGTGACAAAAAGATCAAAGGATTTCAGCCATGATAACTTTCTAGAGTTGTAAAATTCTGCCTAATATCATAAAATGCTGTGCAGTATTTTGGCCCCTGATAAGTCTTCAAACCCATGCATCTGTTACTCAAACTGGCCTTCCTGGATTTTATTTCATCATCTCTCCAGTAACAAAAACAACGCCTGGTAAAAAAAACAAAACAAAATGCCAAAATGTCCCTAAAACATATTTTGAGAGTGACTGACTCAAGTGGTTTGTCTCTCTCCAAAATCATCCAAAATGGATATTCTTGGTAGAATCCTTTCCTATTCACACACAAACTTCAAAAATTAAGTCACCATCTGCCTCGTCCAGCCAATGAGCCTCCTACAAAACAAACAAAAAGAGTCTCCATACCCTACCATCCTTAACTGAAGACAAAAGTACAAACAACACAAAGTGCAAAAGCGAAACCTAGGTAAACGTTGGGGCATGAATCATCTGCAAATAAAGAAGATCCTGTACTGAGAAAGAATTCTGTACTAACCTTAAGCGAACATGATGCAGAAAAATGAAGTGCAAACACAGCTGGAAAGGGGAGCTTATCTATGTTCCAAAGGTCCTATGTTCCCCAACTCAATATCCTCTTACGACACATTAAGGAGGCCTTTGAAAGGGTTTTATGTTCTCAGCAATGTTTTTTCCCCCAGGTCAAATGTTCAATGTATGTTTCCCTGGGTCAATATGTTGAAATCACCCACCTACAGCAACTGTTGTTATATTTATTGAAACCTACGCCCTCGAGTTTGCGGGCAAGACAGTTTTCTTCACTTTCAACAATAATATCTCCACAGTGGCTGAACGGATTTTTACCAGTCAAACTGCATTTGAAATGTCCATGTCCCTTTGTTCTTTTGCATCCTGAACTGCAAAGATAGCCCTTACCAATCTCTTAAATGGGACCCTGGGAACATAGGGACGGAACCCTGGACAATGGCGACAACTCTCAAAGGGAACACAAGCACCTTGTTTCATTGGTTGGAAAATAATTATCTTTTGGCAAAGAAGAAACAAGCCATTATTTATTTAAAAAACTTCAAGGGTCAGTTCAACTATACCACATAACAAAAAAAAAAAAAAAACCATAGTAACAACAAAAAAACAAACACTGCTGGTAGTATCTTCGTATGCAGTGAGGTTTTGAGACATTCATCACTGAAACCTCTGCTGCCTCCCAAATGCACAAGAGGTGGGTAGTATTTCATTTGAGGTGCTCAAAGCAACAAAACGACATTTGAGACACAGCTTGTAGAAACAATGGCCCATTTACCAATGACCTCACAAACCTCACTTTTAGCCGGACTATTTTCTATGTCCGATAGAAAATAGTTTCCAAAGAACTCTGTTCACAGCAAGTCTGTGGATTATCCTGAATAAACGGTTTTCTGTAAAATAAATAAATAATAAATTAACTCTACTGTCAGAAAGTCACTGCTGAGTTTTTCAACTGATCAATGATGTCTGTAGGGCAAGCTGGTCAAGGGAACCTCTTAACATAAATGTTTGGCTGAATCCAGGCTGTAACACAAACAGCTCAAATGTAAATTACAGCATTTCATTCGTCTCTGCATCTGATGCCGCTACAGACGAGTCCCACGCTCGCCCACACAACAACACTTATCCTACAGTACACCTACAATTATGCTTACCCTTAGTCTGCAACATCACGACACATTACTTTCACTATTTCAAAGCTCAACGACATCCATCTCAGTAACTATGAAACGACAAAAAACAACGTCTAACCTGGCTGGTTTCAAACAGCCTGCTGACGAGTGTAGAAACCATACTATCATCAGTCAGACGTTAAACAGCTTGCTGACCTTTACCGGCTATAGAGTAGGTTGCGATTACCTGTATTCTCAAACTACACCAAATGAAAAACTAGACAACCACGACATGAGGCGTCAAGGTCATCCGCTCTGTACCACTCAACACTGTAAAAACAACGACAAAAAAACAGAGAAATCTATATATACCTCAGTTGACTAATTTCCCAAACTGAGCAGCCAGTGGCATTTTTAACTAAATACTGCGTTTAGAAGAGAGTGGAATACCTGAAATTATGTGCCAGAACTTTTTTCTACATAGAGAACTGTCAAATCCGGGTCACCACAAAGGCAAACGATCAGCTATCCTTTAGGTTCCTTAAAATATCAACAACAAAAAAAGAAGGGAAAATTGCATTTAATTTTTATCAATATTCCTCTTTATGTTGGTATCTGGGAACTATCTGCGGTGTCTCACTAACCAGCAAAAAAATAAATAAACAGGATATGATCTCTAAGTGGCTTATCAAATAAGCAGATAGGATAACCCCAGACAAAATGTATTTTAAACTTTGTCATAATTAACTCATCCTGTGAGGATTTCGGAGTCTGGATATTGCTTGTATCCACTGTGAAGCAACAAGCAACAGCTGGGCAGATGTGTTTGTTTTCACAGCGCCCAGCTGATTCATTCTTCAAGTTCAGTTTGCATGAATAACATGAGCTGAGACCTTCCATCAGTGCAAGACAAAAAAAAAGACACAGTGCAGATTACTCATTCATGGGACTGGAAATTGGATCAAAATATTACGAGTAAATGTGACACCAAGGGATGACGCATACACCCCCTCTGGGCCAATCAGTAACAAGATGCATCATCAAGTTTCCTCAAATTCAGATTATTGTTGCAAGTATTGGATATATATTGGATCACCCAATCAGGTCAAGTGCTATATGCAGTGAATAAACTTTATTATTCTTATTATTTAATATACAACATTTGCTCAGACTTTGTAAAAATCAGTCACTCTGATTTTAATCACAGCATTACAGAACCTAGAATCAGGCCAACGTGCATTTGCAAGCAATTGAACACCTTAACTTTATCATTCGTGCAAACTAGAGCTGCGGCAATATAAGATATGACAACATAACTCTGTGAAAAGCAACAAATCATCATGGTATAGCTTTTGTTGGAAGAACCAAATGGTATCGCGATATTATCAATAAACACAAGCGGAAGATCCCTCGGTGCGAGATAGTGTTACTGCGGCAGAAGGTAGTGTAAAGAGAATATTTTGTTAGCAGTTATAGAAAACAGGACAACAGAAGAAGATGCACATTTGTTCTACTCGTTCCTGGATACATATTTCAATTAAAAATGTTCACCTAAACTATCTGAGTGAGGTTCCTTTGTTCACTATCGTACTTCTTATAGATACTATATAATCTATAATCTTACCACTATTTCAGTACTTACTTAAATGATATAATGTATTCTGGTCATTTTGGCCAAGATGTAAAAAAAAGTTAAGGATACTTTAGGGATTTAGTGCTGCACGTTCATAAAGTTAAAGGTCAAAATCAATAGAGCAGAAACAGAGATATTCTAACTTTTAGTCCCTAATATGGGTCCAGACCATAATGCAACTAAATCTTTCATCTCTCATTAGACCCTCCCTGCCTGGTGTAAATGCCCACATCCTTTCCCCCCGTTATAAATCTGTAGTCTCCAAGCCGGAGGCTTTAGCGCCACAGAAGAATTCATACAGCTGTTTTCAAAGGCTGAGAAGAACTGCTCATGAGGAGTAAACTAATCTTGATGTGGAAAATCGGTGAAGTGCCCCTTTAATTGTTACATTCAAGTCTCATCAAAATAAGACCAGCAGCATCCGAGACGTCCCAAGACCGACTGAGAGAGAAAGCCCGTATAAAATGTGAATGGAGTTTGTCCCCGCCAGCTACTTCTGTGTTTGAGAGCTGCTCTGGTGTCAGCCAGTGAAGTCACTGACCTCCTCAAAAACTTGGCTCACTCAGCTGTCAACTCGTCAGCCTCAACACGCGCCAACAACAACCGTCTCTCTAACACTCGCTAACACCTCATCGCGACACCGGGGGCACTGACTGACTCATACACACCCACACACACTAACTAAAACACAGCACACACATTCACAAAGAAATATGCTATTTCATCCGTCTTACCTGTATGGTTGGAGAACTGGACAGAGTTGATGGAGTCCACCTCAAACCCTAAAACCTGGAAACAGAAGAAAAAGAGAGGAAACAAACACACTTGCTATAAATTTTAAGTGTAGTAGTACAAATATATCACAGTCCCGTACACAGAGTATGCAAAGTGTGTAGCAACTATAATACTAAAAAATATATAGGAAAATATAAAACTGTATTTGATATTTGATTCTTGCTGAGCAAAATTTACGAAGAATGCCTCTACCTGTTTGGTCATTAAACAAGGTGTGAACACAACACTGACATATTAACCCCCTTTAAGTTATGACTTGTTAGCATGCAATTGCCTATGAACACATCCAGCAGATTTGGAGCATCATTAGCATTAATTTGAAGTCTGTGCCCACCTGATGATTTTAAGTTCAATATTCACTCTCCTTTTAGCTCTGTGTTTGATCTCCACCAACTCCTGAGGGAAATATCTGGCTCTTTAGCAGCTAAATGCTCCACTATGTTCACCAGCTAGTCGCCAACTTTCATGTCTGTCTGCCGTTTGGTTTTGGGCAGGTAGCGTACAGTCAGTTTTAGAGCTTTTAAACTGAAAACAGCTGAAACACTATGAAGCTCTGTAGAGTTGAGTGGAGTTGCACAGTCGGGTGGTAATTCTGTGGGTTCATCCGTACAAGGTTTCACATTACACATAGTGATTTGATGCATTGATAGTACAAAAATATAGATTAACCGCTTTAAATCTAAATCACAAATGAGTTTGTAATTTTTTCATCTGAAAGCACCAAAAGCCATCCCTAGAATATCATCACATTACATGAATATGCGCTGGTATAACATTTTTTTGTCAAATAAATAAATGTCAACATGTAAATCCTGATAAGGGAAACATGCACTTACCTACAAATTATAAATTGTATATTTAGTTTAAATACACACTGTGCTTTAACATGTACATATCATCCATCATATTTAAATCCTGCACGCTGTATCTACTGTATATAGACATGAAGACATACACTGTACATAAACACCCACTTTATGTATCCTCATTCAATATTTTTTATTTCTTTGCGCTATTTGTTTTTGTTTACAATTTACAGAAACACTTGACTTGTATATATAGACAATGCATGTTGTTGGTCATTGTTGCGTTTTATATATATTTACATATACACCTAATAGTTCTACGTTTATTTTTACCTCTCTTCAGCTTTGTTGTCCTTGTTTTTAGCTGTATGTCTATTTCGATCTTACTGTAAATCGTTCTTGGAAATGTGTGTAAGTACATTGACAAAGCAAATTAAAACAAGACTCAAATTCATTGTACGTGTACACATACTTGGCCAATAAAGCTGATTCTGAAAAAAAAAAAAACCCTCCATTTGACTTAATTTAACCCCGGCTGTGATCTGTGACTGGATATAAAAACAAACATCCTCTCAGTTTAACTTCAGCTGAAACCTGCACACATCTGAACAGTTATGAAAACCAACCCGTGGTGTCCTCCCCTCTCTCCGTCTATCTTAACAGATTTTCTTTTTTTTAATTACCAGAGACAGAGAAAGACACATAATCCATCCACGTGCAAAGTCAATTCTTATCTGAATGACTTTATTTAATCGGGCTGAAGCAAGAAGCAGGCAGAGTGAATGAGTTCTTTGTTCTTTTCAATTGACTCTTTGAGATACAAGAATCTGCTTTCAGAGGGGGGAGGCAGTGTACATATTAGCTTTGCCCTTGGAAGAAATTGTCAATGCCCCAGCTATTGTTGTCTGACTAATGAAAACTTGTTTTCTGAAAGGAAATACTGTATTTATATCATCAGCATGAGGCATTCAGGCAACATGTTAAGCTATCAGTGTTGTCAGGAATACAGAACATGACTATTACTATTTTTAAGACAGTGCTGCAAGAATACACTCCTGGTGGACATACAGAAGTGTGAATGACAAAATTCCTCCTTATTCTAATCTTATTTTTCATTGATATTATTGATATGATATAAAGGGAAAATCCCATATTTGCCCTCCGCTACAGGGAGGTCAGAAGCCCAGCAACCCTGTGGCTGGTAGAAATCCAATCTAATCCAACAACCCTGTAGTAAATCCTACCTTCAAATAAATTATGTGTTTTTTAAAAACATTTTTATCGAGATGTCGATTCTTTAATGTCGAGCCGGAGACGTTGCAGTTCATGGCCAGCATGTTAACCCATAGACCACGGAGGTATTTTGTGGTGCTGTTGAATTGTATTATGTTACCATACACTGATATAAATGAGGCAGACAAAATATTAGAAGCACGTTCAATATGACACAGCAGAAACTACAGCCTCCAAAATGACCATAAAATTAAATCTACATCTCTAAAACAGTGTCAACAAAAACTAAACATTATAACCTTTATGAAGGGAGGATTTATTGCAGGACCGCTGTATTAGACTGCATTCGCTTTAGTTTGGTGTATCTAAGAAACTTGCAGCTCAGAATATCACAACTCTCAAACTTACTGCCCAGATGGCTGATTGAGTATGATTGAAAAATGCAATATGTGATCGGCGAGTGTAGATCATTTGGCCAAGAGAGTGTCACCAAGTCTCTCAGCTACCTTACATTGAATTGCAGTTGAATTTAGAGTTGATTTTGAGTTTTTGGTGTTCAGAGATGGTTTGATGCTAGCCTATAGCCTATTAAGCGTATTCTCAAAGATCTGTTTGTTTGCTGCTCCAGAGTCGTGAATAAAAATGTATTTTAGAAACAGGACCCTCTAACATAGGAACAACCTGTCTGTTACAACATGTTCCTTTGGCTGAGCAGGATGCAAACTGACTTTGGCATTATGTATTTATGGCCTACTCATGTACATGGGGCTGAGGAATATGTTATTTAGGTCACATCCTTTCTCGCTCTATTCATAAGCCTCAAGTCAGTGACATGGATAGACTGTTTACAATGCAGCTGACTGGAAAGCATCGTCAGAGACTGAGGAGAGGATATTAACAAAATTCTAAAAAGTAAACATTTTGCCTTTTTTTGAGGAAACACACGAGGAAGCACAACTGACAAATGAAGAGTTACTTTAATTAGCATGTGGCACAGTACAGGCTGATCACATCTGAGTCAACACAAATGCTGCATTTACTGCATCGTGATTCAGCTCTGGGTTAGCTCCTGTACGTTCACTGTTAATTTGCACATTAATAAAGACATGTGCATGCTTCCCATCCCATAAACTTCACATGCATGTTACTAGTGTTTGTTTCCATGTGTGCATGTACCATCTTTTTGTTCCTGCATCAGCCTATAAGTAGGACATTGTATGTTCAACATTAACTTTAAGTATGTTCATGGGTTTAAGGTGTATTTGCACTGCAACCTACAAATATTAAAATGCTGATGTTTAGCAGGTATAATGCTTACCATGTTCACCATCTTAGTTTAGTGTGTTAGCAAGCTAACATTTGCTAAATAGTACTACAGACAAAGTAAAGCTGAGGCTGATGGGAATGTCATTCGTTTTCTTGGTATTTGGTTATAAACCAGTATTAGACAAACTTAATTTTTGACCCGACGATGGCACTAGAGGAAAAATCAGTGGATCACCAAACTTACCACAGTTTTCGTCTGAGAACCATGAATGTCTGTATAAACCCATTTAGTAGCTGTTGAGATGTTTCAGTCTGGCCCAAAGTGGTCGACCGGCCAACCAACCAGGAGACATTGCCATGCCTAGAGCCACGCCACTAGCATGGCTAAAAATCCACAGGCATCCAATTGACAAAGACATGAAACTGGAATGAGTTTGATTACATTAAGTAGAAATAAGCATTGAATACAGGCTTGTCTGGCTATCAACAATGAAGAATACATCATTTTCTCACAGGGCTTCAGTCTCCTCTGAAGGATGTTTTGAGCATGAGCATCAGTATCTAAAAGTGAATGTGCTGCCAGTTAAAAGTTTTAGGATTTGATGATAGTTAAATAGGTTGCAAGGCACTTGTTTTTTTCCCCAGCAAGTGTGGATCAGAACAGCTTTTTCTTGCATTTAAAAGCATAAAGATTCACTCTCATGACAGCAGTGTCGTGACATGAGCAACTGCAGAACCCCACGTCAGCAAAAAACCCAACCGGCTGAAGTGTACTTGAGCAAAACAGTGCATCCCCGCTGGTTCCAGGGACACTGTTCTGTATGTGACCCCAGGCTAATTCACTTAATCAGCTTTTACAGTCTCTCACTCAGGAGACTTCTACATCAACAACCTCTTGAGCAGTGTTACCTTGATAAAATGTCCTTGTTTTTGAACGAGCAACTGTTCGGTTGCAGTTGTAATTGCATTTTGGAGGAAATCACACTGAGTACTAACTGGTAGGGTTCAATTTATAATATTAATTCAATTTAACTCAATACACATATCCCCAATTTGGTGCAGGAAGACAGCACTCGTCTTGAATTGTTTCTATGCGAAAGCTGAATCTATCCGGTGCAGCTCTAAGGCAGCCTGTCTCCATCTTCAGTGACGTCACCAGGAGGAGTCCTGTGGCAGCCAATCAGAGCCCTGCTTCCTCATACAGCCGTCTCCTGCCTGCTGACGGGCCTGAGACTCTCCGTCCTGTCAGCACAGAGAGAGGGATGCCCTGCACGCTTGCTGACATCATCATCATCTTATCTTAAACACCAACTCTGAATAGTGGGAGCAGCACCTTCACTGACCCTGTGGGCTTTCTTATTATTAGTTTAAATTTAAAATACTGTCAGTTATTTTCTTTTTATTGTCCACAAGTATCAGTGGTTAGTTCATTCACAAATACTCACCAGCCAAATACACTTACAATACTGTAAAGTTATATTTATCTAGTGGGTGTCTGCGGATGAAATGATATGCTCATTATTCCTCTTAACATCTCATTCAAGTTAAAACGTGGTGCCTGAAGGGTTTGTCTCCTTATATTTAATAATTTATAAGGCCTTTCAATGCAAATTAAGATGAAAAATAAGGCCAATATTTCATCACTGTAAAACTGGAAAGATATTCTGCATGACTGGTTTAATTTCTCACCAGAGGAACAGCGCATAAAGAAATCACATCATCTGTAAGACTCATAATAGTTCATTTAAATTGTAAAATGCTATATTTAGTTGCATGCAAGAGTATTTAAGGTCTTCAATTTAGGTAGTATAACTTGCACCCTGTAAAAACACTTGTGAAGGCTTTATTACAGATACTGCTTAATAAAACTGCATAAATGTCAACTTACTATATGGGTTGTTCCGAAAAATGATTGGTACCGGCAAACACTGTTTCTACTTATTCTTTTTCACTAAGGCCATGGCACTTCACACAACTGTCAAATTAGCAACAGAAAAACCATTTATCATTATTTTAATTTATTATTTGTAAGGGACCATGTGCAATAATGATAAATGTTGCCATGATCTATTAAAAGACAAATCATACTACATTCTTACAAAAATGCATATTGGTATCAACACATAAGCCATAGGGGGGAAAAATATATATTTTATACTAGTGTCTTTAAAAAGCCACATGCATCAATTAGTCCTACTTAATAATGTTGACAGTGAACTTAACTATGACCTGCTTTGGTTAAGCTGTAGGTTTAGTACAATATACTGGTTGATATCAGTCTCTAGTGTAAGCGTTTGTAAGCTTCACTGGTAAACATTATTTTAACATTAGCCAAGTACACACAGGGCTTAATCAGCCGTAGTAGTTGGACATTAATGGCTGAATTGAATCCTGGTGACATGCATCAAAGCCCAGCAGCCATTAGGATAACCGCAAAATACATCCTGGGGCGCAGCAGGCTAAAAATAGACTCGGCACTTCTCACAACAAGTGACTGTCTTTCAGGATGATGGGACATGTACTGTAGGCCTATACTATCCTCGCCATCACTACTGACTGCCACACCGCTGCTGGTGGAAAATATGAAACTATAACAATCATCAGCATCATCATCATGGTAATTATAGACCCAAAGCAATCACTGTTATCATCCTACTATCAACAATCGGGATCATAAAGGGAAATGACTATCACTTTCATGGCCGGGAGGAGCTTATAACCTCTGTGTCCTTTCACATAATATCAAATCAATGGCTTGCTTTGAATGCATTTGCTCTTTTTGGCTCCGTATGTTGGGAAGTTATGCCTTCCTGTAAAGCACTCAGTAAACTCTGCCTTTAGGTAAGGGTTTTATTACTACTGTTAATGTAGGTAATGACTCAACACAGAAGTCATTAGTTCCTATTATTAAGCTAAAGAACAAGACACATGTTGAACCACTCTAAAGCTGTACTCAACAGTTCTCCATCTGTAAGTGCTTTATTCAGGTTAATTGACTGATGCCTACTACCCTCCTTTTTCTTCACATGTCGCTCTGATTAGGGGTGGGAGTCACTTTAATGATACTGTACAAAGAGGCACCCTGATATGATAAAAAAGTAGCTGATATCATACCATACATTACCAAAGAAAACAATTGTGAAAACTGAAAACCACCATCAATTTTCTTAACTTCTCCTGGCTACAATTAATCTGTGTAAACAAAGAGGAAAACATCCGCCTAATTTTTTGAAAAAGCAGTAATCAATACACTATTTTATTCACTGCAGTATCAACTGTTTCAGTTTCACTGAATTTTATAGATAAGAGAGTTGTCTCTTAAAAAGGGACATATTTTATATTTATATTAAACATATTTTTCCTCATACCTGTAGCGCTATTCATTCATCTAGATTGTTTTGGTGTGAGTTGCCGAGTTTTGGAGATATTGGCCGTAGAGATGTCTGCATTTTTTTGAATATAATGGGACTATATGGCACTTGGCTTGTGGAGCTCAAAGCAGCAAAAAAATACATTTGAAAAACTCAACAGCAATGTCTGTTTCCAGAAATCATGATCGGTTACTCAAGATAATCCGCAGATTCGTTGTGAGCAGTTTCATGTAGGATCCATCAGTAGAAAGAAAATAGTTCCTACATTAAACTGCTCACAACAAATCTGTGGATCTCTACGGTGGTCTTTGTAACACACAACAAAATGTACATGCGTGTGCCATTATTCTGATGAAACAGTCAGAATCTGGCAAAATGCTCAACTTTCAGAAACCAGAACAGCTGCTATATGTCTGCAGTAAAGGAAGAAAACATCTATGATAACGTCCGTCCGTCCGTCCCCCAGTCGGTGCAAGTTTATCAGAAAACTCAAGGCAGCAAATAGCTGTATTGATTATTTGTCTATCCTGTGGTACTGACTTGCAGGTTATCACTGCAGGAGGCTGGATTTGTGTCCATCTAGATGTTCCCATGCACATCATGACCATTACAGCTGTCTGCCTGTCTGATGGCTGTGAGCAAATGATGGCAACCTGAAGCACCGACACTGTGGTGACTGGTTAACATGCTGGGTTCTGGGTACAAATTTCCCTCTGAACCCTGAGATTATCATTAGCCAGCTTTTGCAACCCTGCTGGGTGGTGAATACAGTCACTGACAGGCTAACTGAGGACTTACATTGACCTGAAAAGCTTGTTTCCTCATATAACATCATTCTCACCAAGTAGGGGTCATTTGATTAACACCAAGAGGTCCATTATCAGACACAACTCTGCCACCTCTGGCGAACAAACTGGTCATTAACAACGCTGAAGTTGCTCTACAGCCAGGCATTTATCATTAGTTTACATAATGTTTTCTCGTGTGGGAGATAAACAGAAAAACACCTTGCTCAATTATCGGACACCTTCCCAAATAACAGGTAGCGTGCCACAATTTCTCCGTCATTCAAAGAGTCCCTCATTCATTTACAGCCTAAATGTAAAACAGTCAAAAGGAAAACGTCATCTGCCATGATATTGCACATATTTCACATCTGTAAGTGAAACGGTTTGTGGGCTAGGCAATGGAGGGGAACAGATTATATAGGGGTAACAGAATTTGCACGACACCTGTCGTCGCGGACATCTAGGAGACAATATATACTATTATTTTACTTTTCACAACACGTCTTGCAATGCCATCGTTTATGGCCTTTTACACTATAATTGCGGGGAAAATACAACTAACCGCGGCCACACACTAACTCATCCAGCGACGGTTTAAGCGGTTGGCCGATTTCTGTTAGCAAAGACTATACGAAGTTTGTACGATGTAATTAGCGTGTATCGTTACAAAAAAATCGGTATTTAAATCGGTCGGTTTGGTGTTGGTCGAAAGTCACAGTCAGATTTTGTGGGCAAAGGGGAATCACAGGGTCGTGTCCGATAACGCCCGGTGTCCGATAATGGGTGCATGTAAGTTGTATTTACCTGTAACGGGAAAGAGGCGCTCTTGTTGCCCACATATCCCCGGACTACATGGCTCTGTATGGACAGAACACGGCACTCCATGGTGACTCCCGGTCAGCCGAGGAGGGATGCAGATAATCCGTTACTTCAACGAGAGTCACGTCTACACATAACAATACGAAAAACAAAATTGAAATACAACGACGCCAGTTAGTAAGAATAAGCGTTAGCTAGCTAGCTAACCAGCTGTGTGTCACACGCAGGATGGCGGTTGTGTGTGTGTGAGCCTGCGAGCGCGTGTTGTGGTTGTAACGGGTGATGTGCAGTGAGCGTGTGACGGGGGCAGACAGAGAGAGAGAGCGAGCGACCCCACGCGCGGACACACACACACACACACACACGCAGAAAAACAGCGGGAGTCGGCTTAGCAACGACTGTTAAAGGTGTTGTTAGTGTTGTCGTTAACGTTTAGCTAACTGAGAATAAAATTTAAAAAAAGTGTCACGAGCTGACTAGACAACCGAGGGGTCGCGTGCAGCTACATTAACACTGAAGGACAAAACACACGCGCGCGAGAGCACGCACGCCGGTATTCTTCGCAGGCAATCTGAGTGACCGCCTAAACCGTATGACGTCACCGCAGGGCCACTAATAGCGCATCCTGATCCTGATCAACACAGCTGGAATTGAATAAATGTGAATGACAACTATCTAATATTTTGTTCTATTATATTCTGCCACTCCACTTTGCATAGCCGATGTATTTTAGAAAATATTTAACATAGATTTATAACTCAGGTGTGTCTTTTCGCTGCCAAAATAAAAGACAAACAAAAAAACTAAAATTAAATGAAATCTTTTAGGCTGTAGTTTGGTACTGCGCTCAGTTTTTACCCCGGTGTGTGTATGTGTGTGTCTGCGGTTGTGACTCACACCATCTCTATCAGAGTCGTGACTGAGGGGGGATTTGACTTGGCAAAGACTGCCTCTGTCACCACACAACACAGCCAGAAGTGATGGAGAGAGACAGAGGACACGGAGTGCATGTACAGACAAATATAACCTGCTCACAATTTTATCTTACCTGCAAATGCAGGTAAGATAAAGAAATGACAGAAAGAGGGAGCGTGTGAGGCATTGAAACAGAGAGAGGTAGACAGAGATAAACTAAGCCAAATAGAGATGTTGAACTGACAGCGCCACCTGCTGTTCATTCAGGCCTTGACTGCTCTATGTGATGCTTTAATTGCATTTCACACACACACACACACATCCTGAACATCAGAGAACACGAGACTTTTTAAAGTGCTGCTTTAGTAAAATTAATTTGGTGCTATCATTATTACACAGTACAAACAAACAGCCAAGGATACATTTCCCCTTATTTTAATGGCAGATCACCCAAATCACCCCTATGCTTCTTCTTCTCTCCCTCTCTCTGTTCTCCCATGTAGTAAAATGAGGAGGTAATGGGGGAGGACGTCAGAGAGGACAGGCAAACGGAGAAGAGGTATACGAATGGGCATGAAGAGTAGGAGGTAGGCGTCATGGATCATTTGGAGTCCTGGTCCATTTTGGGCTCTAAAGAGAAAACAGCAGAAGTAATTTGCTGTATATTTGTATATTTATTTACTGTATTTATTTTTATTTTGTCACTGTACATATTTTAATGAGTCTGTGCAATGAAAAATGCCAATTAATCAGCTGTAGTGCTATAGAGCTGAAACATGTTCCAGAGGGAGAAATACAATTCATAACCACCGTAAGGAATTGGATTATCAGCCATAAGGTATTATCAGAATCAGAAATACTTTATTGATCCCCGAGGGGAAACTCCTTCGTTGCAGCTGCTCACTGTCACGTCAGTGCACACAGGAATAGAAGTACTAATAGAAATAATAATAAAATAAGTGCCCAAACAAGGCAGATGAAGCAATATGTCATTGTGATGTCTTTAAAAAAAATTATGCTTTTTTTTCTCGCATCCCTACTGAAAAACTACACTACGCACTAATCCAACAGCAAGTTCATCAATCAAATTCGTTATGTTGCCATGGAGATCTTAAACGCTCCAAAATTGCTCCATCAGACATGATGTGCTTCTTGGGGACAGACTTGTTATTAGAGCCCGATTGATACTGGATTTTTGAGGCCAATACCAATCAATATTTGAGAGTTTACAAAATCAGATAATATATTTTCTGATAATCGTTTTTTTAAGCATACAGTAAACAAACACTTTCGGTAAGGATTCCCTAAATTTGGTGATTAAAGAATTGTGACAAAGATATTTACTGAGCAGGACATTTTACAGTGTCAGCGCTCTCTGTCGACACAATTCATTATCTTCTAAAACATATATTTGGTATTTCTGTACTGCAACTTCTTGTTACATATTGGCCGACATTATATTAATATATAATATAATAATAATAATAGTGTGATAAGCTAATTATCCTTTGGGCACTACTTGTTATTGATGATGACTGATAAGAAGTTCATCTTGTCAGCATAGATATTGTATCTCTAAAAAACACAATGTTCTCTTTTGTTCTGCATTTCAATTCTATCTTTTCTATCAGTTGAATCGTCACCTCGTAAATACTGGCTGCTTGGTTCAGTTGAAGGCTTTTAATGACATTATGGAGGGATTTTCCAGAATATTTTTGAAGCAAACGAAAGGAGGATATTTACTTCCAGAATCTGCGGCTGATACAGCTCTTTATGCAATGTCGTGTTTAAAGTCATAAGAACTCTGCGACCGAATCTCTCATCTCTCCATCGCTCTCTCACCGGTGAAGGTGAACTCAGGGAAGCTGCTCAGGTCTCCTCCTCCATAAAGTCTCTGGAGCTTAGCTGTCTCCTCTGACAGGTATTTTTTGTAATCCGGCTCTGCCTCCAACAGTCCTCCATTCAACCTTAGAAAAGGAGAGGAGATAGAAGATGGGGGAAATTAAAACAGAAATGGTCCATGTCTCCCCCACATTACATCTCGACATTAGTTTCCCTCCAGTATTCCTCCTTAAACTGTTTTTCTCTTGTTGTTATCATAGGGCTCCTTCTGTGCAAAATTTGGAAACTGTGCCTCCAGCCGTATTTTTTACAGCTACTGTATACATAAGTGGATAGACCATGTGATAAAATTATTTATTTAACCTTTATATAACCAGGAAATCTCTTGAGATACATGAGACGGACCTGGCTAAAATTGCCAGTAATGAACACGAGACGACTCAAAGTCACATGAGTCAAATTTGAACATTTAGCACAATAAAACAGAACCTGAAAGACATGATAGAAACTAAATCCTTTCCTATTTAAAACAGTTACATTCCACACAAATAGAAGCTCTATTTTAAATCTCTTTCTATTACCAACAGCCTTCAGAAGCTTGTGTCATTCAAAGCCTACGTATTAATAAATGACTGAAGGCCCTTAAAGAAATTGTTAAACATTTTGGGAAATTCGCTGTCTTTTCGAGAGTTAGATGGGAAGATCAATACCACTCTCATGTCTGTGCGTTAATGACATCCCGAAATGTTGAACTATTCCTCTAAGAAGCCAAGCCATATGGAAATTAATAGCCTGTCTTTTGGTTGTTCAGGGGCGGTCCAGCAGCATGGGACCTCCAAAGGAGTTTTCCTATTTGAATATGATAGGAAACCTGTTTTATCTCTCTACCTGCGCATGTTGTCGTATTCTCTGATCTTCTCCAGGAAGAGTCTCTGTACTGGATCTAAATCTGAAAAACACATGAAAACAATACTATTTAAACCCAACCCTATCACCAGACAACGTTGATATTAGACAGTTCTGCAAAAGTCCAAATTCTGTTTGGTGATGACGTTTTTAAAGTTATTTATTTCTAAAATATCCATCCCTAGGAACTACGGTATGGTTAAGGTTAGAGAACAGTTATGGTTATAGCTAATAAAGTATGTTTATGATATAGTTAAAGTTAGGCAACTAAAACACTTGGATACAGTTATGGCCTCAGTATGCTTAAAACAACGTGCTTGTTCGCCGAACAGCATCTGAAACCCCCTGCATCCGAAAAAAAATCTGTAATTTAATGAAACAGACAATCCAACAGTCAGTGCTACACTACGGAGGGACTGTCTGAAAGGGTGTGCCATTATCCACATTTGAACAGTTATCACGTTGAGACTACAAAGACAAAGAGAGAGATCAGGGAGGCAGTGTGATGCAGCAGGTGGAGGCTGTGACGTCAGGCTTCAGAACAGGTATAATCACTTTTTTCCTTTTGATGAAGTCGACCTAGTTTGTTTCAAGCATGCTGAACCATTTAGGGAAAGATTGTGGTCACGGTTAAAAAAGCAAACATTATTTGTTGGTCTTCTTGTGAGAAGGTTGGATATGCTACACGCCCATCCACCAACCCAATCTTACTGTACACCTCCCTGCCTGAACATCACACTACGTCCAGCAGTGGCACTGAGTACTGGTACTGGCCGTAATTCATGTGCGGCAGAATTGTCCGTTATAACCTGTGACTGTGTACGTATCTGCATGTGTCTGTAAGTGTCACCATCTTCCTTCCCCAAGGCTTCAGTCTGTGCTCCCTCCTCCTCCTCCTGTCCCGGCGGCACATCCTTCAGAACGGGAGAAGCTGGAAAGTCATCTGTCTCTGCAGCCGCTTTATCAACGTCGACTGACCCAGCGGCAACCGTTGCTGTGGTAACAACCCCAGAAACAGGACAGATGAGGGTCTGCAGGACAAGAGCTGATTCCACTTTCTAAAGCATCTACTGCCTCACCAACTTTGGTTTTAGTTAAAATCTCCTTGACAGCTGAACAAAATACTTTCTGCTCTGTTCGCATCTCCTCTGATGATGACACATTCATTTCTTAAGTGAATTCATCATCGGAGAATTTAAAGGAATATTACAACATTTTGCGAAATACGCTTATTAGCTTTCTTGCAGAGAGCTAGGAGACGATTAGCCTCATTTAAAGACTGGAATCAGGGGGAAACAGCTAGCCTGGCTCTCTCCAAAGTTTGAAAATCCACATACTAACACCTCTAAACCTCACAAGTTAACACATTGCATCTAGTTTGTTTAATTCTTACAAACAGAAATGTAAAAATGACACGGTGGGACAATTTCTTGGTGAATATCAATTTATCCATCCCCCCAGTACGTCACCGCGGGTGGCCAACTGCACAGCAGTTATGTGCATGTAATTCCCCATAAAACTACAAACTGTCATTTTTACATTTCTGTTCTGTGTACGGATCAAAGAATGAGAAATAACATGTTAATTAGTGGGCTTTAGGGCTGCTGGTAGGCCTATTTTCGAACTTTGGACTGAGCCAGGCTACCGTTTTCCCATGCTTCCAGTCTTTATGCTAAGCTAAGCTAATCTCCTCCCGACTCTAACTCCATAATTCTTAGCAAGAAAGCAAATAAATGTATTTCAAAATGTTAAACTATTCCTTTAAATCAGCATGCCTTGCCTTTGCTTAATGTCCTAATGTCTCTTCACTACTAACAGGAGTCAAACTCACCATCCAAAATATTCGCTCTCACAAGCTCCTGACCTATTGGGTCTTGTGTTACCCCCGTTACATGTCCAGGAACAGAAAAGAGCAGCTCCTCCATCAGTGTGTCTGCCTGCAGAGCTTCAGACAGAGCGTCACCTTCAGCCAGAGACAGAAACTCGATCTTCAGAGCTTCAGTCGTCTCTTCAGACGCTACCCCATCCTCTACCTCCATTCCCTTCTCTCCAGCAAGAATTTCAGCTTCTTTCTCCAGATAATCCGTGGTTTCACTCAGAGACTCGTTCTCCAGAGTTCCCAAGGAGGCCTCAACTTCGGCCAAAGTCACAGACTCAAGAGTCATGGCCTCCAAGACACTCCCTTCCTTCTCTCCGGACTCTTTTTCTGCTTCCTGACCAATCGCTTCATCCTGTCGCCCCAGTTTCTGGTCAACGAGTAAAGTGTCGGGCGGCTGCCTCGGTCCTTGCTCAGAACCAAACATGGCCTCTAAAATAACAGATGTCTCAGCTTTTATTGCATCGTTGGCTTCAGAGATAGACTCTAGTGTTAAAATTTCAGCCTCTGTTGTGCCCTCAAAAACAGAAACATCTTCTATTGTGGTCTCAACTTCCATCTTCTCCTCTTTTGCTCTAACCTCAGCTTCTTTCTCAAGTGCATTCCTTGTTTCTAGCAGAATTTCGTTTTCAAGACCTCCAACTTCAGCCTTCACTTTTGCTAAAGTTATCGATTCCATGGCTTCTGCGTCGGTTGCCTTCTCCTCCATCTGCAAAGAGTCTCCATTTGCTCCTGCAGGTGGATCAGAGGCTGAACTTGTTCTCAGCGTGCCAGGAGTTTTGGGAAGCACTGCAGGAACATGACGGAGAAGCTCTTTCACCAGCGTGCCACTGTCTCCTTCTAACTCTTGAAGATCTTCAGACAGAGAGTCCCACTTTGATAGAACTTGAGTTAAAATTTCACTCTCGTCTTGACTCGAATTCTCAGTTTCAGCTGCAGCTTTGGATTCGGCCCCAGTCCCCGTCTGGTCTAACAGCTCCTGGAGTTGTATTTCTGCTTTTTCATCGAAATCAGATTTTGTCTGGACGAGCTCGTCAGTTTTTAAAGACTCCGCCAGAACCTTAACTTCACGGAGTGTCCCAGACTCTAAAGTCATTTGTTCAGGCTTGTTCACTCCCTCCTCCACAGCGACACTTCCTGAGGATGATTCTACTTCGTTTTTCAAAGGCAAGGGTGCAGATTCTTGTGCATTTTGGCTTAAGGCAGTGTGTGAGAGGTTGTCAGCTGCTTCATTTTCTATTGTAGGATCTATTGTACCTTCAGAAACAGCAGCTCTGCTCTCTATAGGAGAGGTGCTGGTCTCTACTGCTGGTTCTATTGTAGTTTCTATTAAGGGTTCTTCTTCAGCAGTGTGCGAGAGGTTAACAGGACCTGAGCCTGTGCTGTTGGTTTGTACTGCTTGAACTGGAGCATCTACTGTTGCATCTACTGTAGGCTCGACTGCACATTCAACAACAGCAGCTCTACTCTCTAGTGTTTCCAGAGGAGAGGTTCTGGCCTCTACTGATGTTTCTACTGTAGTTTCTAATAAGGGTTCTACTGTTGCAGTGTGTGAGATGCCAACCACTCCTGAGTCTGTGCTTTTGGTTTGTACTTTTTGAGCTGCTATATCTACTGTGACGTCTATCGTAGGCTCTACTGGACCCTCACCAATAGCAGCTCTAGTTTCTAGTGTTTCTGTGGGAAAATGGCTGGCTTCTACTGGTGATTCTATTGTAGTTTCTATTAAGGGTTCTTCTTTGGCAGAGTGTGAGACATCAGCCACTCCTGAGTCTGTGCCTTTGGTTTGTACTTCTTCAGCTGGAGCATCTACTGTATGCTCTACTGGACCTTCAACAACAGCAGCTCTAACTTCTAGTGTTTCCACAGGAGACAGGCTAGGCTCTACTGGTGATTCTGTTGTAGTTTCTATCAAGGGTTCTATAGTAGCAGCTGAAAAAGACATGTGGGCTGATAAGGGTGGTACTGCGGCAGGTTTGAGCTCAGCTGGCTCTGGAGCAGTTTCTACGTTGGTTTCTATTATTATTTCTATTGCAGCTGCTTCTGATCCTAATGATGCAGGTGTCATGCTGGCTGTAGGAACAATCACATTGGAGACACTATCAGCAGCAAAGGCCTGAATAAAATCAAGAGGAGACTGCTGAGTCGTTTCCGAGGAATTTAAAGTCTTTGGGTTTGTTGGAGGTACTGAGTTTGGTTGAGGGGATGGCGGTGCAGTGTTAAACGTAGATGTAGGAACGCTATCAACTTGTTTAAAACTAGAAGCGGCAGGAAAGACAGACACTGCTGGCTCTGTCTTTGACATGGGAGGAACATTTGAGGTGGAGACCTTCAATGAGGAGGTGGTAGAAGGTTTGGTAGGCATGGAGGCGGCTTTGGCAGGTCGAGCTATAGGAGGAAGAGGAGACAAACGAGGATGTAAAGGACATGGACGGGGGGGAGAGGGATAAGTAAAACCACTCAGCACAGACATGGCAGATAGACAAATCAGCATTTGAGGCATTTAATTAATTAAGATGTTCTCTAATCTATGGTCATTTGCAATTGTATGTGCTTTCCCATATGTTGCTGTCCATGTCGTTTTTTTACATAACCTAGTCTAACATAGTCTTCTGCATGATTCCTATAATGTATTCCATATTAACACTGGGCGTCCGAAAAGCCCCAAGTGATACATGGAAAAGTACCACTGAATGTGGTGTGATGAGGAAGGGGCTCACAAATCCCCAGAATTAAATCCTCTTAATCTTTTTAATTTTTAGACTAAAAAAGTAAAAATCCAAAACCAGCTCTTTCTGCAGCTGCAAATATCTGTCACCTGCTGCGTTGACAGAAAAGTAAAAAATAAATAAATAAATAATCGGGAAAATCTGTGAAACTTTATTCTGACGCCCTGCTCGACACAACATCCTGAACGAGCTGACCTTTACCAGCGGGAGGCATCATGCCCGGCCTGCGCTGGGAGAAGAGCTGCTCCAGGAGTTTAGCGACATCCACCGCCGGCTGGGGCTTGGCTTTCTCTGTCAGCATAAGAAAATACATGCTGAGAATAAAATAGCATTTAAAAAAGTCTATAAAGTGATGTGATGTCTGATGATGCTATAAGAAGTGCCAGGTACAGCACTACACAGATTAGGAGTGGGTGACATGATGATATATAACGAGATAATATAGATCTGTCAATCATCAGAGATTTTAACATCTGCAGGTCTGCTTTATGGCAATATTGGATTTTATATGATTTTTCTTTTAGATATTTCATTTGCTGACACATTTATCCATTCACAGTCTATCTATTGATTTTACATGAAATTTGTTATATCACAATATATACCAATATCGGACTATAAAAATTACATACACTATGATTTTACCCATATTGCCCACCCCTACTGTAGCACAGATCTTTACTTTTGAAAAAGGAAAAAAACTCATAACATGTCAATGTTATGTTTGCAGTCACCTATCCAACATGGCAGTATGTCTTTTCTCACCACTAGTTAGCACTCTTACTCTTCCATTGGTGTAGAAGGAATAATATATGGATAAAATACAGTGACAATTGGGGATTGCAAGTAAAAACCTGACAGAAAATCCGACACGTGTGTTTGTCTTACTGATGTGTGTTCTGCGTGGTTGTTTTCTGTCTGATGGTTTGGAGCTGAGCAGAGCAGTTTGCGGCCTCCATACAAGTCTGCACAACTCCCTGTGAATACACTGGACACACACACACACACACACAATCAAGTTATGGGATGCATAAGTTAATGCTGGTGCCAGATAGAAAACTTAGTTTGAATAGTTAGATATTCAGGAATTCAATACACTGTAAGCTTTTATTCCAGACTGCTACATAAAAAATATTATCTTAGGTTTATCCATTAAAGTCCCTCGATGGTCCTGTCAATGATGGTTATATTTTACTTTTATCACGTACATGTCGCTTTGAAATTAACTTCTTTACATGTTGAAGGGACTTGACAGGGTTTCATCGCTCTGGGGGGGTCAAGTCACTCATTCAATAATATTCATTTCACTTTGAGAGAAACGTACATTTACATTTCACAGCTGAAGATACACAGAGTTTAAGTTTGAGTAAACATGCAATGAATGCAGCAATAACCTTAAAGGCATTGAAAAGTCATGGCTAGTTAATATATAATCAGTGGTGGAAGAAGAAGTACTCAGATCTATTACTGAAGTAAAAGTATTAATACCACAGTGTAGAAATACTCTGTAGAAAGTCTTGCATTCAAAATATTACTTAAGTAAAAGTATCAGTGTCAAAATATACTTAAAGTGCCAAAAGTAAAAGTACTCGTTGTGCAGAATGGCCCATTTCAGAATCATGCATATTATATTATTGGATTATAATCATTGATATATTAATGTACGTATCACTTTAATGTTGCAGCTGGTAAATGTGGGATTATTTTGAATTACTTTATATACTGCTGTGTAGCTTAATCAATAATTTAATTTGTTGGTACTATTTTATATTAATAACAACTTAATTTAGTGAGTAAAAACTACAATATCTCCCTCTGAAATGTAATGTAGAAGTGTAAAGTAGCAGAAAATGGAAATACTCCAAAACTGTACATAAATACAGTACTTGAGTAAATGTACTTAGTTACTTTCCACCACTGGATATATATAATATATAATTCATCACTATTCACAGTTGAATACATGGGGTCAAATTAAAAGTCCTACAGATAGAAAAACAAGAAATGTACTTACTCTTACACATAATCCTGTTCCTCCTCTGAACAGTGCAGCAGCCATGACTGTTTAAATATAAAACATATATGTCAGAAGCTGGGAGGAAATACAGTTAAATATAACTTATCTCTCTGGTAAAGTGTAACGTTGAGCAGGTCGCTCTGGGAAAGAACTAAATGTCCCGAGGCTCTCTGTCCTCCACCATGGCAGTGCTTCTCTGTTTTTATGGCTTTGGACACACACAGGAATATTTTAACAGCTGATAAAAATGCACAAAATGCCAAATAACAAGTCGCAATGAACTCATTTAGTTAACTAAACTAAACCCGGCGATAATAAGGACCCGAGGCGATTAAATCCACTTCTAACATAGCTGACATGTTGTTGTTTAGCAGCGCTGTCCTGTGTGTTTTCACAGCATTACAGTTACATAAAGCTCTCTACTTAAAGCCTCGAACACTGGCGTCAAGACAGGAGAAGACGAAGAAGAACGACTTTCCGGCGAGGATTATCAAAATAAAAGCCTCCACGACAACCTGTGAATGGTAACATTCATTGAATAATTCAGAGTAACAACGTGAAAACAAGAAACTTATTTGATTGTTATGAAGTGTAAAATGTAATTTGTAATTTGTAACCTACTTATAGTATTTCTAATTTATATTACTTTATACTTCTACTCCACTAAGCATATCCTGATTTTACCTGAACTGGCTGTTTATTTTATTGCTTTTGTGTATTTTATGTATTTTATTTCTTTATATTTCGTCATGTGGTATTTTATTTCTCTTGTTGTGAAGCACTTTGTACTTTGTTTTGATAAGTGCTCTATAAATAAAGTTGTATTATTTATTACTACAAATCAGAGCCAAATGTTGTACTTTTTACTGCACTACATTTATTTGATAACTTTAGTTACTAGTTACTTTGCAGATTTAGATTAATAATACAAAATATAATCAACAATCAAGTTACGATGTATTATCATAAATTATGATAAGACTATTAATCCCAAGGGGGAAATTCACGAAATACGCAGCAGTATATAAAGTAATTAAAATTAGCTCCAGCTTTACCAGCTGCAACATTAAAGTGATGTACACATTAATGTATCAATAATTATAATCTAATTATGTAATATACATTTATATAGATATTATATATATATATTCTGAAATGGGCCATTCTGCATAATCAGTACACTTACTTTTGGTTACTTAAGCAACATTTGAATTATTATCATTCTACAATACACGCAGTACTTAATTCATTCCCAAATTAATAATTTGTGCCCTTGAATGGTTCTACTTAATGGAGCCACAACTATCACTTTAATGCAAATATGACTAAAAAAGTTAATTTGTTCCCTTAAATTGATCATTTGAGTGCAAACAATTGATTAGAAAGTAAAGGGATAAAGCTATTAAAAAGTTTCCCCGATACTGCGGTGTATAAATACCAGCTGGTCATGATAAAAATGCTTATAATCACACCTCAATTAAAGAATATATCAGCAGTGGTGGGAAAGGTATTCAAATCATTTACTAAGTAAAAGTAGCAATGCCACAATACAAAAACACTCCATTACAAGTAAAAGTTTCATTAAAAATTTCACTTCAAAGTATTAGCAACAAAATGTACTTAAAGTATCAAACGTATAAGTACTCATAATGCAGAGCGGCTGCTGTCAGTTATACTATTATATTAGTGAACCATTATTATTGATGTATTAATATATAAGCGGTACTTTAATGTTGTTGTTGGTCAAGGTGGAGTTAATTTTAACTACTTCATATACTTTTGGTAGTTTAATCTGCAAGAACGAATCATATTTCATAAACTGATCACATGTTTTGTGTGTAATCTTAATTTGAAAAGAAACCAGCGACTGTATCTTTTGAATAAACGCAGTGGAAGTGAAAAATACAATACGCTTTTTACTTTGAAGGAAACGTCGGCTAACTTCCGGCGTTTTCGTGGCTAAATGTGTTTACTTTGACGCAGCTTGGTTCAAGTAAAGACAACGCCCCCTTTCACTGCATGTGCCAGCGCAACACAAAGCTGCAGCTATTCCACTCCCCTTCACACTTAAAGACGAGTTGTGGATATCATCCTGACAGGAAGGACTATTCCTGACAGGAAGGACTATTTCCTGACAGGAAGGACTATTCCTGATCGAACTGAAAGAGTTGGGAGAGGAGTATGGTATGGGTCCTGACTCAAGCTGCTGTGGCTCAGTGCAACTTCTGAGTCTCCTTTTCAGCCATGTGGGCTACAGGTTTCTCATGCCATGTCAGTCAGATTTGACCCTGGTTGGCCCGTGTCTGTAGTAGAATCAGAGAAAAAGAAATTAAAAAAAACCCAAAACATACAAAGTGACAACAAAAGAAAACAGCAGAGCCGAACTGCTGCAGAACTGTGGAGAACTGAAAATAAAAATGATTATGGGCTGGTAACAGTTTACTGTAATGAGAACTGCTTCAATTAATCCGTTAGAATTACATCTTCCTGTGTTCATTTCTCTTATACATAATCAACTTTGATATTGAGAATATTGTTTTATATTATTCAGGTAGAGGTAATAAATAGGAAAAAAAAAAAAAAAAAAAAAAAAAAAGACCTTCCTTCCTCCCTTTTTCCTGCACAGTATACTACTGTATATATTTGTTATATTTGTTATTTGGGTGGATTTTAACTAAATCACTGCACAGATTCTCTATCAAGTAAAGCAAAACAATAAAACGCATGAGAAAGTCTGAATGTTTTTTTCCATGCAACCCAGCGGTTCCCAACCTTTTTGGCTTGTGGACAAGAATTCATGAGGTTCGACCAGAAACTGATTTTTCTTTCTCAAATTGCTTTTTAATTTTAAGACATTTGAAAGGGTGAAAGTGTCCAGGACTTCCAACAGTCAGAGAAAAGTCAGACTAAAATAAACAGAATTTTGTTTTCTCTCTTATTCTTTGAATAATCTCGCAATTTATTTTGGTGCCCTTTGGGGTTCCTACCCCCCCGATGTTACCTGTATTCGTGTGTGAGCATGTCAGTGGTGGAGGAAGTATTCAGATTCTTTAAAAATATATAATATATATAATAATACCACACGGTAAGAATACTCTGTTACAAGTATGTAAGTATTTTTAGGAAAATGTACTTAAAGTATTAAAAGTAAAAGTACTCAATGCAGAAAAATGTCCCCTGTGACTGTTTTACTATTATATATTATATCATTAGATTATTATTACTCGTGCATTAATGTAAAAGCAGCATTTTACTGTTGCAGTTGGTTGAGGTAGAGCTGAATTTTAACTATTTTGTATCTGACTGCAACTAATGATTATTTTCATTCTGGATTAATTTGCTCATTATTTTCTCCATTAATCGATTGATTGTTTGGTTTGTAAAAATTCTGAAAACAGTGACATGTGCGTCAATGAGAGGGACCCAGGTGGAACGGTGAGGTCACAGGGAGCAGAGGTGAAGAAGGTGCAGGACTTTAAGTACTTAGGGTCAACCGTTCAGAGCGATGGAGACTGTGGAAAAGAGGTGAAGAGGCGAGTGCAAGCAGGTTGGAACGGGTGGAGCAAAGTGTCAGGTGTGTTGTGTGATAAAAGAGTATCAGCAAGAATGAAAGGAAAGGTGTTCAAGACGGAGGTGAGACCAGTGATGTTGTACAGCTTAGAGACAGCGGCGCTGAAGAAAAGACAAGAGGCAGCGCTGGAGGTAGCAGAGCTTAAGATGCTGAGGTTCTCTTTGGGAGAGACGAGGATGGACAGGATCAGGAATGAGGACATCAGAGGGACAGCTCATGTTAGACGTTTCGGAGATAAAGTCAGAGAGGCCAGATTGAGGTGGTTTGGACATGTTCAGAGGAGAGACTGTGAATATATTGGTAGAAGGATGCTGAGGTTGGAGCTGCCAGGCAGGAGGTCTAGAGGAAGACCAAAGAGGAGATTTATGGATGTAGTGAGAGAGGACATGAAGTTAATTGGTGTGAGTGAAGAGGATGCAGAGGACAGGGTTAGATGGAGGCACATGATTCACTGTGGCGACCCCTGAAAGGGAACAGCCGAAAGGAAAAGAAGGAGTGAGAAATGTTACCCAGAGCCCAAAGTGACACCTTCCACTATGCTTGTTCTGTCCAACCAACAGTCCAAACCTCAACATTATGAACAATAAATTAAAATAATTTAAAGGAAAAGCAGCAAATCTTCACATTTGAGAAACTGGAACCATGAAATGTTTTTTGCATGAAAAATGATTTCAATGGTTATCAAAATAGTTGGCAATTAATTTTCTGTCAATCGATTAATCGCTTCAACTGTACATTTTCATGTTTTGTGTGCAAAAATTGTAAGTGTAGTGGAGTAGAAGTATAAAGTGGCATGAGAAGAAAATACTCAAGTACAAGTACCTCAGATTTGTATTTATGTACAGTACACGAGTAAATATCCTTATTTACATTCCAGCACTGGAGCATGTTGGCTCAAACCAAATTATTTGCCAGAGAAACCAACAACACAGACAGCTGCAGTCTTGGTCCAACTGAAGTTTATTCTGAACATTGAAAGACAACAACGTACATCATCTTCTACAGTGATAATTAACAGCAGGCTGCCTCGATCGCCCCGTAGCGCTCATATATTAACTCTCAGATAGCAGTAGTATTTTACACAACCTGGAAGGTAGACAGTAAGAACGGGTTCAAACTGGATTAGGTTAGTTTCAGTACAGTGTGGAGTGATGTTGGGGGGCAAATTCATCATCATTCTTTATCATCATCATCATCATCAGTTTCAGTCTGGGGAGACGCAGACATTCGTTCACACCTTCCTCCACAGTCAAGCTGCTGCAACTGGCTGAGCCTCGCTGACTTCTGATTGGACAGTGGCTGGTCACTAAGGTAACTACTGGTTGTCTCAGTGGTAATTCAGTAACCGTGGCATTAAATTTAAATTACTAACTACATTTACTAACTGGCCAAGTGGCTAGCTAACTAACATATCTACAACTCTGCTGAGCAGACGAAACGGCAACGGTATCTGTCCGACTGTATATAAAGATGGACGACATGACAGCTCCCCAAAAGTGAAGCCAAAACATCTCCATCGCCCCCTGGTGGCTGGCTGCAGTATAGGTCATAAACCCCGCCCCCTCCATGTTAGCGGATGGGACATGAGCAAAACTAAAAACTCCAATTACACGTCAAATAAATTTTTCCCAAAGATGGTTTCTGTCATTTTAGGCAGTTCTTATCAGGCTGATGTTTGTTCAAGTGTTTGTTTTTCTGATACGTTTGGTTGTAATTAGTTATTTGATGCTATAAAAAGGGGGTTTCATGTCATGATTGACAGCTGAGGCCTTCTTGCAATTGCGTCGGCCAGGTGTATGGGCGGGACCTCAATCACTACTTCACAGACTCTGGTTGCAAATGACATCAAAAGCGCAAGATGGCTGCTCCCAAATCCGGGATATTTTGTCTTCACTTTTGTACAGTGGGAGGAAGTGGAGACGTGTCGTCCATGTATACATACAGTCTATGGTACGACTGGCTAATGCGGCGGCCATTTTGAATACTCAGGTTGGGAAAGAATTTCAATGCTGCCTTCAAAAGTAACTCCTGAGTTTGTGGTTTCCATAGAGGAAATCGAGTAAATGATATGATATAAAATTAAGTGGTTTAACTTGTGACAATAAACTGAAAACAAAAAACGATGCCTTGTCTTCATTGTCCTTTTAAAATTGTGAATTACTGTTTTTTTATGTCAAAGACATAGCAAGAAAATAACAGGTCAAAAATCGTCATCACAACTTGTGCAGGCTTTCATTTGGCACCTTCTCATGAACAAGCTAACACAACCCCACGTGAAGGCACCAGAAGTACGGCAGCTATGAAAGCTATACAAACATTTATTACTTTTTAAATACTCCCCTTTCTAAACAAATAAGAAACTATAGGATCTCAAAAACTGGATGAGGAATTAATTCACATTTTAATAACGTAAAATATTTGGACCTATTATGATCTGCCGCAGTCCAGCCTATAGCAGGCTATAGCTAACTAGCTAAGTAAAGTTTGCTTAAAACTACAGGGCCCAAATTACTGAGCCATCAAAAAGAAAAGTGCCACAGAGAGAAGTTGGAAAGTACTGAGAGACAGACTAACACATTGTTTGTTTTGGTCTTTCGTAGGATTTGTTGAGTATAAGAAAAATAAAGAATACCAGTCTTATACTTTAAATGTTCCCTACTTTGACTATTCAAAATGGCCACTGTGCGACATCAGTCGGGTCGCGTCCTGCTCTGCTCTAATATCAGCGACTGTGTGTGCGTTTTAAAAGTGCTGGGAGTGCCGACGCACAGTATTATTATTTCTACACTGAGCTTCCTCAGGGTCAGACTGTGGAAATGATCTAACAGGCTGTTCTTATAAAATACATGTCTGGCAAGTACCTAGCGTGTTTGAGGGGCCCCTATCCAGCTCTGGGCCCCGTGATTCTTTCAGGGTTTTCCTCCCCTGCATAGTGACGGCCACTGTGACAGCTCCACACAGCAGCAACATAACAACAGAGGTTAGATGTGTGACAAAAATCACCTAAAACTATGACCCCCGTGTGCGTCCAACATTAAAAAACAAAACAAAAAAAAAAACATCAGAAACATTACGACATTCTTCTTTACTGTACTCATATTATTATCAGCATTATTATAATTGATACATGTGAAAGTGACATCTTGACATGTTTATTTACACTGGACACTTGTCATGTATTGGGGTAAAATCTTTCTATATTTTCAGCGTATTAGCATCGTTAGCATTTCTCATTAAACCTGTACATATTTAGCACTTTCTGAGATAATGTGGCAAGTGTTCAGTGAAGGTCAAAACAGACCAAAAATTCAAAATGGCAAGGTCCCTTTACATGCAGTACCTCAAAGCTGAAAGCCTGAAGAGTTGATCTTAAGACTCCTTAAGCGTACCTTTAATTAGCCTGTCCACCTTGACACACACATACAGTCATTCACACCTACCGCCTGTCTCACTCTCTCTCTCTCTCACACACACACACACACACACACACACACACACACACACAGGGGTTTGGGTTTGATGAGACTAAGAAGGAGGGCTGGGATTGTCACTGGAGTGTCTTTGAGACTGTCTGATGAAGCAGAGGAAGAGAAAACAGTTAAGACCCGGCTGATCTCCAAGAGGACAGAGGACCGGAATGAACCAGACTGGACTAAATACTGAACTGGACCAGACTGAAGGAGGACAGGAGTAGACTGGACTGGAATAGAAACAGGCCTAGGATATTCATTCCTTGGTATCATTCATGCTGAAGTCCACTTTAAGAACTGCTTGTTAAAAGGTGTCTTCATCTTTAAAATCTCCCATCACAGTACGGATCAGCATTTTTAAGACCAGTAACACAAAATTTAAGACGTAAAAGATGTATGTAAGACATTGTTGGCCTGGAATATACATTTGAAGAGTTTAAGAGATTCAGTGATTTTATCAGAATCTGCACACATCCGGTTTTAGGTTGAATATTAATCTCAGAAAACTGATATGTATGAAACTGAGATAATAAGAGCTTTATTTACCGTTTACACTGAGCTGCTGTTTACTGGTGCAACACAACTAAAAACGCTCAAAACCTTTTACTTTGTGCTGACTGGTTAAAACAAAATTCGTCACGTCGCCCCCTGCTGTCTGTGTTCAGACTGCAGCATTGACTTTGCAAATCAGATGACTTTCACAATGCCAGTCCGCTTAAATAATCGAACATAGCAGCGAGGCTAGTTGCAATGTTTTTACAAATGTATTTGTATACTGTTGTACCTTCTCAAGGCTGGCTTGACCTGTTTGGGGGCCCAGATTATCTGTATGCCAGTTAGTTTGTGGTAATTTGATGAAAACAACTTCTTTTTTTTTTTTTTTAGGACAATGCACCAACTGAGCACAAAATAAACTAAAATAATAAAGGGTTACAACTCAATTTTGACACAAAACAGTGCTACAAGATTGTGCAATGATGCCGGACCCAGTTTAAATTGTATAACAGTGGTGCAAATTTCCAAATTAATCAAATTACCAAAAAGCACCTGACACGCAGTGAATCTAGAGGGTCCCTAGAGGTCTGGGGCCCGGGGCAGTTGCCTGCTTTGCCCAATTGGCAATCCAGCCTTGCTGTTCCTAATTTACTAATATTCGTTTTTTTTCTTCTTTTAATTTAACAAGCGAATGACGTAAACTGATACCTTTTCCTCAGCCTGTGAGCACTAAGAAACTGGACCAGACCAGTCCAGTCTAAATCCAGCCCAACTGTCGGGTCCAAATCATATTTCAGTCCAATCCAGTCCAGTAGGGTCCTGTCCAGGTTTTAGGGTTCTTCAAACAGCTGGAGGTCCAGTCTGACCACGATCTCTCCTGTGGGAACCTCGTGGAGCAGCAACCGCTTCGTGATTGGTCCTTTAGAGCCCTGGTCCTTCTTTATTTCAGCCAACCGGATCTCTGTCCTGCCCAGGAAGTCTGCGGAGGAGAAAGTGAAAGAGAGAGTGTGATGGAAATGTACAATAAAGCCATTTATCCCGACTGGAGAACATGTGATTATTACTGACCGTCAGGTGAGAACTGGTCTCGTTCAAACACTGTGACACAGAGGACGTCCTGTTCAAGGTCCTTTATAAAAAACTGACAATTGGAGTTCCACTTTGGATTCAATGTGTCCTACAAAGACAGAACAGAAAGAGAAAAGCAGCAAAATGAACAAACTATAACAGACACATCTCTATATATATATATATATATATATTTTTTTTTATAGTTTTAATTATGAAATTAGACCTACGGCACTTGTAACTAACTTTTTCATCACAAAACAGGTTCTTCTCAATGACGTAGATCATCTGTTGAACGTTGGTTTGCATGTAATGCCTATCTAACTTAAAACTTAATTAATGTTATTGGCCACAGCAGCCGTGACTGAAACCATAAGGAGAATTCCCATCCACCATTTTTTCTCTTAGTAGTCTCTGAAGGAGGATCACAGAGTAAGTGATGGAAGAGAAACAATAATAAACCCTTGCAAATGGCTCTAATCAATGATGTAAGAAATGCTAAATAAAAAACATAAAAGTGGTAACCACAGTCATACTGTACCTGTAATGTTTTTGTGATATGGCACTGCGAACCCATGGTTACCTCACAGTATGGGTTACTTTTTCCTGGAAATACAGACACAACAGAGTTTCCCCTCGGGAATCAATAAAGTATTTCTGATTCTGATTTCTGATTTTTATCTACTGAGGATGACACTGCTTATATAACCCCTGTTCTCTGAATGACAAGAAACAACCTGTTCTACCACATACGGACACTTCTTCAGACACTAGGAAAGTTAGATGATTTAAAGTCAACTCAATCACTGCCTGATTATTATTTGAGCTTGGACCAAATTTAGGAGAATTAGGATTTGAAGCTGAAGATTTTTATTTCCTCAAAATGAAAACTTTGAAAACATTTCATGTTTTTTAAGTAAAGATAGAGACTGGATATAATGAAATGACTGAAATTCAAAGTGTCAGCCTTTTCTCCTTTTCAAATTTCAGTAAAAGGAGTGTGTACGTACCATGGGAGCGACAGGGTTTGAGCTCGATTCCCTCCACAATGTTGACCATTAGTCTACCAATACCTGTAGCCCTCTGAGAACGCACTGAGACAAAGAGACGCAGAGAAATTAGTTTTATTAGTTATTGAGTATCATGAAGTTTGATCATGGAAAATCAGTTTGACTATTTAAACGTTTATTCCGTTGCCTTTAACAAAACATTCAGGATGGAAGAAAGAAAAGGAGAGATACCTAGATACGCCTTCTCTCTCTTCTTCTTCTCCGTCTCTATGAAGAGTTCTGAAGCTGCCTTAATTTTCTGAACCCACGCTGTCCTGCATAAACACACACACACACACACACACACACACACACAAAACACATGCATTTGCATCACAAATGACCCAAACTAAGAAATAAGACGAATAGTATTCCTTAAAATCTGTGTTTCACGTTTGGTCTGCACGTGTCTATCCATGTGTTCATATTACCTTTCGTTGATGCTCTCAGCTCTGAGAGTGTAAACTCTGTCTATGTGAGAGATGTGGAACAGAGGCTCATCTCCTGACGGGTCTGTCGGCAGCTTCACTAACACTTCATTTAGGAAGATTGGCTGAAAGAGACAAGACAGCTCAGTTATTGTGAGTCATGTAGGGGCGTATAGATACATTTACTGTAGGTCTATTGAAAATGAATTTCACTTCAAATGCAATGCCTCACCAAGCTGCAATATCTGCAGGTTCCCAAAAACCAAATGTAATTTTCAGCATTTTAACACAACAGACACTTTATCAAGTTGGCAACAATATAATAATAATAATCTTATTATTATCTTTTTAATAATGATAAAAAGATACATTTATATTGTGTGTAAACACTTTGTGTTTCAGTGTGGAAATGCCTACTTCATGTAACCTATTACGTTAATCATTCAATATTTATTCCAGCACTCTTTGCACTATTGTATTGTTGTTTACAATTTACAGAAACATTTTGGCTTGTATGCAAATAGACATTGTATGTTGTTGTTCATTGTTGCTTTTTATATGTATTTATATATGCATCTATTTTTTTCACCTATTTGTATGTACATAATAATTGAATGTTTGCGTTTACCTATCTTTGTTGTCCTTGTTTTTAGTTGTATGTAAATTAACTAATTTACTTTAGGAGTTAAGGACCTGTATGAATGTACATCTGTGTATCAGTGTGTGCGGCGTCTTACCGTCTTGTACATGCGGTACTGCAGGTGTGTTTTCGAGGAGAAGACTTTGTCCGAGCCTGACGAGCCCAGAGGTTTGGTCACCTGTGAGGGGGACAAAGAGAAAGCTGGATTTAGAGAGAGGAAATAACTTTGAGTGAACCTGGGACTGTGCAGAAGAAACACACACACAGTCGCGCAGACAGCCAGAGGAACGCCAGGCTCACCTGCGTCAGCAGCAGGAAGTCATTGAACAGGAAGCCGTAGAGCTCTTTGCTGCTCTTGGCTTTAAATAGCTTCCCGCTGTGGAGGAACTTCCTGGGACCCAGACAGTTGGTGACGGAGTTAAACACCAGTTGCTGAAGGACAGAGCGGGAAAGGTGATTTATTAAAATTTATTATTGACAAATTAATAGTCTATAAAATGTCAAACATAATGATAACTGCCCAGAGTCCAAAGTGACATCTTCAAATTGATCATTTTGTCTGACCAAGATTTTTTTTTTTAATTACTTATATGATTAATGTTTTAATAACTGACTCTGTCTGTTCTTGTTATTTTGTTGCTGTGTTCAGAGCATGTATAAGAGCATATATACTTACACATGTATAAATTAAGGTTAAATATAAATAAAAATGAATAATATTTTCATCCTTAGCTAGGAGAACCTGCTGTTATCTGAATCTGAATTTTTTCTTTTTTATTATGTTGAAGTTGGTCAGATGAGATCAGCAGGACGTACGTAGATCGGATGAGATCAGGGCACCGAACTCATCAGATCTGACTTGAAGTGATCAATTTTTCACGCTGCAGGTGTTTGTTTATCATTGAGCTGTATGGACAACCAGACACGTGGTTAATATTTGTGTTTTCAGTGTGTAGCTGGTGTGTAGTACACAATGCAAATAATGTCTGGAAAGCTTGTTGGTCGTGTGTGTGTGTGTGTGTGTGTGTGTTGCAGTTACCTCAGACAGGCCTTCACACTGGACGTGAGCCTGAATCCACTCCAGACGATCCGAGTTCTCCTTCTCCCTGACGCCCTCGTTCACCTAAACACAGACACACACACACACACACACACACAGAACAAAAACACACACACATTCAGTCAGTTTCCAGGGCGGTTGGGTAGCCAGTCCGGCCATGTGTGCATGTTAGTGCGTGTGAGTTGTGAGGAGAGCGATATAACGGCTGTTTTTTTTCACATCTAACTCTGTGAATTAAGGGTTTATATTGACCAAACCAGAGTTGGTGATTGTTGGAACAGTGAAAAGACTAACAAAGATGGTTTTGGTGAGTTTTATTTTGTTTCTGTCCAGTTTGAATGAATTGTGTTTTAAGATGATCGGTGAGGTAAAATCATTGTTTTTATCAATGGAGTCTGGTGGCGAGCAAGAGCAATATAAAGTCTGTTTCTGGTTAAACAAAAAGGATCTTACTCTTTAAGAAAAAGGTCTGTCTCTGTAGGGATCCTTTCCATAATGTTGTCAGACACTAAGAATAACAACCTGAGCTGTCAGTGGCAAAAACAAGCACTTAGAGTGGACGTACTTTGACGGGCACATTTGTCCCCAAGGATCACGTTGCAGGCATTGCAACCTGTTTTGCGGCTGCCTTTTCGCATCTAACGCAGTGAATTAAGGGTTTATTTCGACCAAACCAGAGTCGGTTATTGTTGGAACTGTGGAAAGACTAACAAAGACGGTTTTGGTGAGTTTTTTTTTCTTCTTTTTTCTGTCCAGTTTGAATGAAGTGTGCTTTACGATGATCTGCAAGGTAAAATCACTGTTTTTCTTAATGGAGTCTGGTGGGCCGTAGCGCCCATTTGTTTTGGTCTGAGATGCTGGTGCTCTAGTCCGACATTTAGTGGCAGTGAATGTTGCATACAGTTCCCTTAATTTTAATAATATTTTGGGATTTTCCTAAATATCAGTTAACATAGAAAGAGAAAGAAAGGGGTGGAAATGCTCAAAGATTAAGTGTGTGTGTGTGTGTGTGTGTGTGTTCACCTGTGAGCACAGCTCCTCTGCTTTCTCCAGAGCAGCTTTCAGGTGGCTGTGGTCTGGATGCGACTCTGGAGTATTTTCTAAGATCTATAATCGATAACGATAGACAGAAAAATAAGAGAGAAGGAATCCAAAGTGCATTGGTGGCTCGAATGTTGAAGTGACTTAAAGTCTTCATACATCTCTTTGAATGTGGGAAAGATGTGTTTGTGTGTCGTACGTACGTTCTTGATGATGAGCGGGTAGCGCGTGACTCTCTGCATGGGTTTGAGCAGGAAGCTGGACAGAGGCATTCCCTTACACCTGAGATCCATGGCTAACCTCTGACACAGAGAGACAGAAACACAGAGACAGCGTTAGAAACACTGTTCAGTCAGCACTTTTTAGACTTTTCATTTTCAATTTGACTAAATTTACTGGTGGTTCAAATCTACAAAATGCTGAACTAGGGATAACCCTATTTCTAATGTCTTAAGTTAAATAACGTTTAAACATTTGACAGTGCTACAAAGCTGCAGTTACTTAATGCTGAATGTTTGATTAATACATCTGTTAGAATCCTATTATAACATGTCACTTAACAGAGATTTACCTCAGTTCCTAATGGAATTGCTGTGAAATCTGTCTTCTAACAAAATAAATATAAACCTCTGTTTCTCCCTCTCCTTACACATAACGTGTGTGTGTGTGTGTGTGTAGAGTGTGTATTTTATACCTTGAGGAAGTCCTTGATCTCAGGGTTGTCGTCAGTTTTCTGTTGAATCAGCGTGGCTCCGTTCAGCTGACACGAACAGAATCTGAACCCAAAATTGATCACAGAATTAGAAAACATTTACATTTACATTAAACTGGGGCTGTTTACAGACAGAAATCAATTGACTTCCTGATTAAAGATTGGATTAAAAGATGACAGACAGAACCTGATGTATGGCTGCATGTGAGGCAGCTGGTTGGTCAGGATGTCACCAATCATCTTCACCGGCATCCGATCACCCGACATCTTCTTCCTCACTCTCAGAGCCCTGCGGGGGAGAAGTTTGGTCTGCTGTGTCATTACAGGTAAAAGTTATTACACAGTAAATGCTTGACTTGACTGGGACTGTATGTCTGTTGCCTAACAGCTGTGATAAATATACGTTGGGAAAAAGCGAGTATGATTAAAACAGAAACACAAAGTATAATAAACGTATTTAATGGAGCCGAGTGTGCGGTCACCTTCATATCTACGTACATGTTGATATAAGCATTGCTTAAACCCAAATTATTTTATTTTAAATTTTTAGAAAAGATTTTATCGCTGCTGGGGAGAGGGACATCTGGACTACGTCTGGCTGGCAGAAAATGGATTTTAGAAAAGATTCCATGGTTTCCAAAGATACCAGATACATGTCAGTGCCAAACCTCAATGACTTTTAAATACATTTTAAAAAATAGTACACCATTCTGTTTCAGGTTGGGCAGTGGGGCAAAAAAAATAGGACACTGGTTTATTTTCTAACTTCAAGCATCATCATCAAAGCAGCTGAACTTTCAAATGAAACGCTTTAAATTGTTTTCAATGCGTATCACATGCAAATGTCCTCATGTAATGTAAAAACAAAATCTACTGTACGTGCATGAGTGTGTTACACGTGTGTGTGTTCAGTGCATTTCTCTTTACTTGAGCAGTTTGATGTTGCACATGATGAGCTCCTTCCAGTTGACAAAGATCATGGCCACTTCCTTCTCCGTCAGCAGCTCGCACTCCAACAGAGGTTTGTGGAAGATCTAAACACACACACACACATGCAGAAAAGTTACTACAACTTTCGCCAGTACTAATCCAAACCCAGGTATTACTACCTTCCTGTGAACTGCTCACATAAAGCTTGTGTTTCCAAACCCAGCAGTTTGTGTTAGCTTTGTAAAAAAGGGGAAAAGAGAGGCCACAAATAAAACAGCTTTTTCAGTAACCATTTGTTGATTGTTGACATAGTTTGTGTTAGTAATACTGTTTTGTTTGTGTTGAAGTCTTATATATCAGTACTTCAAGCCAAATAAAGTCAGCAATAGTTTATGTTTCATGCCGATGAAAACACAAGCTTCACTTTGACCATTTACATGCCACAAAATAAAACGTATTTATTGTTCAGTTTAATTCTTGGCACAGTGGAAAAGCTTCTAAAACAACATCCTGTGACAGTAAAACTTCTATACTAATACAAATCTTGATGATGTGTGGCAGAGGAAAGCCAGACTCAACTGTTACAGTGGTACAGAAAAATATGGGATGCACAAAAACCTAAAAAGAGGAATTTGCAATCGACCACCTAACTGGTAAATATTTAGTGTTATATATTGTGTAAGTTATCAACACTGCATGTGTGCATTTACCTCTGTTACGAGCTGCAGATCGTTGACGTAGTTTTCCTCGGTGACGATCAGCTCGTGGATGTATCCCTGCCTCTTCCTCTCCATGGGACTCAGCATGTCCAGCAGGTGGAGGTCAGCGCACCCTGAAATACAAACATCACACATACAGACACACACAGCTGTCAATCAAACATCCTGACACATGGAAGGAGTAAAAAAAAAAAGAACCTATTATACCTGTATTAATACATTATCAACAAAATACATACCTGAGATCAACAATCAGGCAGTGGGACTGACAGTGGTATGCTCTGGAGGAGTGTTTGAGTCAAAAGTTTGTCTGTCTTTTTCTTTTTTCTGTCATTCAGATGCCCAAAATATGTGTGTAAGACCATTTGTGTGAGTCGGTAGAGATCTGTTTGAAGTTTGTATTTATGACAGTGGTTCTGTTTCTTTACGAATCCAGGTTCTTTTTGCGTTTACCTAAACGAGGAAGCTGTCTAATATGGCTTCTGTTTTGACTGTAGATAGCAGAAACTGTCTGGATGTTGACGTGCAACTGCACTGCACATTACACTCACCAACAGAGTGGTTTAGTTTTCTGAACGTCAGAGTATTTTTGAAGATATTTATGACTTTTGTTACCTAAAATTGTTTAAAGCTGTGTGCAAAAGAAGGGGAAAAAATATTACTAAAGGCTTTTTTTTTAATTTTGCTATAAACTCAGAGCTGCTGTGGAATCAGTTAAATTCTCACCACCAACATTAAACTAAGACGTGATAAGGCTCTGCTGTTATTAGTAGTCCTTCTGGACAAAAGTTGTATTCAAGGAAAATTTGGTTGTGCTACAAAGCTGCATTAATCTGATTTTGGCCACTCGGGGACAGACAAACTACAGACACACAGCCTTGATATATTATTGCCTATTAAAATCGCCTTTTTAGCTGAAAACAGCTGCAGAGCTGATCATTTTCTCTCGTTTGTCACTGCAAGCGTTACATCAGTGTTAATATATTGATTATACAGCTTTAAGTCATATGACTCACTATTAAACTTAATATATAACGAAGTGAAGATATATTGTATAAATGTATTTTATGGTATTTAGGGGAAATATTTGTTTAAAAAGTTAAATTAAATGTCTATCTACAAATACTAGTTTAACAAGAAGTTTCCTTAGATTTAAGGCAGATAACAGTGTACATTGCAAGTCTGATTAACAGTGTGTGTGTGTGTGAGAGAGAGAGAGAGAGAGAGTAACGAGGCCAGTCGACTGCAGTCTGTCTCAGAGCGTTTAATCATCAGGACCAGTCAGATTCACCTCTTCATCAAAATCTCCACCAATGAAACCTCAGGACATTTTTACTATCAATGCTATGCTGACATTCTGTACATTTCATTCATTCATTCATTCATTCATTCATTCAAGTATCCTTTTCTTTGCGTATCCATCTGACCATGTCCATAAAATTGCTCATTCATGCTTTATTTTGACTCACTCACTCACTCATTCATTCATTCATTCATGCGCTGACACCAGGTGCAGTCTGGTTACATTTGGCCTGGCTGTTAATCCATTCGTCCATTCATCAGAGTTGCTATTTATATCCATATGAAGCACCAACCATTACCATTCATTAGATTAAGTATAGATCATACAGAGCTTTTCTTTTCTTTTTTTTTTTCTTTTTTTAAACAAACCAGACTAGACCAGAGCCATGCTTCAGAGCAGAGTTTAGTAAAGTGTGAGTGTTCTGTTAAAAATGGTAAAAGACATAAATGTTAAAAGCTTCTAGCTTGGGCTGCACTGTAAATTCATTTTATAAATGCAGAGTATGTGCTGCTTCCGCCTGCAGCACTGAGAGTCCCCAAATGATTTGAACTTAATGCTAAAAGGGACAAAAACGGCTGCAGATGGGAGCGTTAGCATGTAGTAACAGGCGGAGATACAATATTAGGAAGCGTGATATCGACCCAGCTGGTGTGGATCATAGCTCTGGTCTAGGTGGGTCTTTGTTCTAACCTAAAATACTCTGACTGTGAGAAGTCTCAACCATCGGTTACCAAAGTGACAAAAACTTAACTCTTTGACCCTGAAAACCAGGATCTGTTAAAAACCTGCTCATATTTCTGTCCTGTGGGGACCCAAAACAAACCAGACAGTGACCCAGTTTGGGTCTCCAGCCTCAGTTTGTTTAACAACCGATGGTATTTGACTCAACACCCAATCAGAGACCTTCACCTCCAATACTGACACACTGAGGAGCCAATGGGATCCAAGCAGGTTAATAATAACATTAATAATAATAACAACTCTATTGCTTGTTGTATAAAAAGTTGCGTAGTTCAATAATCTTTTCATTCATTGTTTGTTTCTGAGAGTAAACATTAAAATCACAATACTGTCATCTGGATAAACAAAAACAAAAACAAAACTATACAAATCTGATATGGCAACCACTATAATACTAGTCTGTTGCTATGGGAACAAACAGAAGGGCGGTTCTGTTGCTGTGGGAAATGGAAACCATTGTAACTGGTAATGTACAATATATATATTATTTGAAAGTGAGGTTATGCTGTCTGTATGTATGTTTCTCTACCAATCTGTCTCTGTCCCTCAACACAGACCTGGTAAATCAGTAACATGATATGATAAAATATGATATACGATATTTTAAAGACTTGGAACAGCTCCGTAAAGATGCCGTTCTTCTATTTGGCTGCTTAAGCTAATGGCATTTAGTGGGGAACAAACTGTGCTAAATGTTTGATTGGACGCACAGAAAATTGCTGCTCCAAAATCGGAGTTATCAACGGAAAGTAACGCAGATGGTTGTGGAAAACAGCTACAGTCTGATGTCTTTTCACACCTCCTAACTCAAGAGTCGGGGTCCAGGATATTTTCAGTCCTGTGCCTCAGTGTAGATGTTTTTAGTGCGAGTTAAAAAATTTCACAGTTCACTGTCCCTTCCTTAATATCTCGTAGGGGTGAAATGATTGTGCATGGTTTGGTACAGTAGGTTTGCAGTGCAGGGGGAAGCAAAAAGCCAACTTAAAATCAGCTTTTTTGTGCATGAAGTATGGTGACAATGAGCTAAAACACTTCTACTTTCAAAAGGTGCATCACAGTGTGGAATATTCAAGGAGGTAAAGCTCAAATTACTTAAAAATATCACTAGTTTGTGAAATTGAGCCACAACTAAAAACAGCTGAGCTATTTAAAAGGAATAGTTTGTCATTTTGGGAACAATGCTTATTCACGTTCTTATTGAGTGTGAGATGAGAATATCAATGAGACTCTCATGTCTGTCCGTTAAATACGAAGCTAGAGCCAGAAGTCAATTATCTTAGCTTAGCATAAAAACTGGAAGCAGGGGAAAACAGCTCACCAGGCTCTGCAAAAATACACAAACCAACACCTCTAAAGCTCACTAATTAACACATCGAATTGTCTTTGTTTAACCCGTACACAAGCAGAAATGTAAAAATGACATTTTGTGTTTTACGGGGAGTTATATGCTGGCTTTAGAGGTGTTTTAGGGGTATTTTGAGCTCTGGACAGAGCCAGGCTAGCCGTTTCCAAGTGCTTCCAGTTTTATGCTAAGCTAAGCTAATCACCTCCTGGCGCTAGCTTCATACGTAACAGACAGACATGAGAGTGGTACTGATTGTCTCATTTAACTCTCGGCAAGAAAGCAAATAAGTGAATTTACCAAAATGTCAAACTACTCTTTTAACTGGAATGATTCAAAGATCTGACAACGGCCATGAGCAAGTTGTTGGGGTTTTTTTTATGATAAATCATTCCACCCCTACATATTTAGTACCAAATCTGTCTGTGTGTCATGTCAATGTCCACCATCCTGGTCTAGCCCTCAACAGTGTGACAGCTTCTCATCATCATAGCAACAGACAAAACAATAAACATGTAAACAAAAATAACAACAACAGAACATAAAACGGATCATTTAAAAGTTAATACATACAGAATGTTAAACTACTACGGATAAAAACGTTATCACTGTGTCTGAGTGTGAGATATATATATATATATATATATATATATATATATATATATGTGTGTGTGTGTGTGTGTGTGTGTGTGTGTGTGTGTGTGTGTGTGTGTGTGTGCCAATCTGTTCACACTGTTTAAGGTCATGTGCATGCTCCAAAACTCTCTGTACCATGTTGCATTTTGTGTGTGCGTGTGATTTGGTTAGCTAGTATGCTAAACAGTTAACAGGACACTAACAGCTAACAGACTAACTGGAAACCCATAGCATCCTGGGTTGAAACTTGGATGGAAGCAGGAGGAGGAGGGAGGAGTCTTTGGCATTGAGGAGAGAAGAGGTGAAGAGAGGAGACTTTTTAACATTGAGACTTGTCCTCCAGCAGATAGTGGGTCTTTCTGTGAAGCTGTGGGAGGAGGGGTTAGTGAGGGGATGGGGTGGAGTCAGCGTTTTTGACTGACAGGTGAATGAAGCTGCTGAACCAATGGGAGCCAGGTTAAAAAAAAACAAAAAAAAAAAAACACAGGAGGCAGGGGGATGAGCTGAGCTACTGATTCTAATGACAGAGTCTCCCATAAAGCCACAAAATGACCCACTATCCACTTTACCATACTAGGATAGGGCTGTGTGTATGGATATATGTTAATGTGTGTGTGTGGATATGTGTGTGTGTGGATACAGTCGCTGTGATCCAGTCAAAACATGTTCATCAGTCCAATCTGGGAGAAAGGAGCTCAATAGTCTCATCTCCTCTTTAGCTCTCCTTCAATCTCCTCCTCTCTTCCTTCCCTCCTTATCTAAACACCTTCCGACTGATAAAACAGAAAGAGAAGAAGAACAAGAAAATATGGAGGAGAAGAGAAGAAGAGAGTTTGAGAGGAGGGGAGTCCTGACTATTGATCTCCCTCCTGTTGAACAGTGCTGTTTGGAGCCAGAGCCTTAGATAAACAGAGTTTGGCCAAGTCCAGTCAGAGCCATGCATAGACAGAGTTCTCGCCACCACTGGGCATTTAAACGTTACAGTCTGTCTGTCTGGCTCTCTCTCTGGCTTGTATTGGTGGAGAGTCGCCATTTCCGGGTCATGTGACCTCTTGCTGCTGTCCCATTGGTTGAGTGGCCTAGTGGGTCTCTTTGAGGGCTTTGAGGAGAGGGGGGTTCTGGGTAATGATATGATCCTAGAGAGAGGACGACAACAACAACATCAACAAAAACAACTAAACAAAACAACAACAACAACAACAACAACAACCAATCAGGTGCTAGGTGGGTGGAGCGTGCAGCAAGACAGAGAGTGTGGAGGTGTGGTCTAATCTAGCATAGAAATAGAGGATCTAGAGCGAGCAACAACAGCAGGCAGCGCTTCTATCTGAAGACAACTAAAGAAATCCAAAAATGTGTATAGGTACCAATCATTTAAACTATAGACAAACTGATTTTTGAGGCTAATAGCATATTAAAATTTGGGAGTTTAAAAAAAAAATCGATAAAGATAAATCCGCTGATATTTGTGTTTTGTGTACATAAACACATAATTTAACTAACATTTTGGGTAAAACCCCCTTTACAATTTTAAAGAATGGTGACTGATATATCTACTGAACTGCAAAAATATATAAATATATAGTGGCAACACTGTTTTTAAATAACTGCAAACATATCTTTGGCATTTCTGTGCTGCAATTTCTTGTTTCCTACTGGCCGGTAAATATGCAAATACTGATGTAACTGTGATGAGCTAATACCAACCAATTCAGTTCCAGTAAATTTTACTGTTAGCAAAGTCTGAATGCAGCTCTTCATCTAACCAGTTCAAAGTGGCTGCTATTCCTTCCTTGCCATATTTAATAGTAATCTACCAACACAAAATGTCATATGTAGACCAATGCTGTTCAATAAGGAGTCGCAGTACTCAGACTTTGTGTACACCACATAGTTATACTTATTTTCGTATATAAAAACCAGCTAGGCTTATGAGTAGGGATGGAGATTGTTCATTTTTACTGATATCATTTTCGAGACTGCTTAACGATCCGAGTCTTTATCGATACTTTTCTATTAATTTGGTGGAAAGACGAGATGAAATAAATACAGAACTGGTGTTGCTTTTATTGCTTAACGGTGAGTCTGTGACTGCTTGATTTCGGAACAGAATGAGTTTTGTCTAGCCTTCAATAAACACTGCTGATGCTGGGCATTTGTTTGAAAAGAAATACACAGGGCCCCTTCAACATAACGTATAACTATGACAATAGTAAAATAATGTATCAGCAGCAATAAATGCCCAACACATTTTCCCCCAACAATAAAGATGGGGTGAACCTGAGCTGACCACCATCTAAATGAATGAAGTTGGCGAATGTTAAACATATTTTGACCTATCATTAAACACAACTCATCACTAGACCACATTTTTAATTTGGTAAAATGTGCTAATTATTGAAGAAACTGTTTTGTTTTTGTTTCAATAAGTATTTTATTTTCACACTCACAAGTGTTGGTAATGTCTGTACTGTCACTTTAAGAGATTGCATATTTTTGGATTATTATCAACTGGATTATTATTGTCAACGAATGGGACTTGCTAGTTGGGGGAAGTTGCGGCGCACCATGCACACCTTGGGTGGAGGAGGATGATTGTCCTGCAACGGCAGCCAGAGTTGGCAATGTTCCAGTCGAAGGTACTGCATTTTGGCTTTAACTGATGCACAATGTTGAGGTGCCTTAGCATTGACGTTGTGTTCCCCCCCTTACAAGAAATGAACTTAGAACATAAATGGCATTTCGCTTCCTCCTTATCTTTGGCTTTACTGAAATGTAGCCAAGCCTCTGACCGCTTTGCATGTTCAGCCATCCTAGCAAGCAACCAATTGACCAAATGAGAAATGAAGCGAATGAGGGCAAGGCAATTCAATTCTTCTTCGTTTAGTTTAATGGCGGTTGGCAGGCAATTCAGTTGAATTCAAAAACTTTATTAGACAATGATGTATGTTTGTGCACCTGTGATTTGATTTAAATGACACGCCTCTCGCCTCTCAATACGTAACGTTACATTATAGGACCTAGTCTCGATAGCAGTATCGATAAGATCGGACCTAACTGATTTTCGGGTTATGAGAAATTTGGAACTGGGTCCTTATAGAACCGGGTCTCGATCCCCATCCCTACTTATGAGTGTTGTCAGGAGGAGGTCAAGGTGACCCATTTTGTTTTTCTACATTAGGCATTTGCTTATATAGACAGGAGCAGATTCTTTCAGTTTAAAGATATTTATTTATTTAATTAAGAACTCAATTTATGAAATACCCAAATTACTTGAGTTGTACTGTGAAAATAGCCTGTGTCAATTAATTAATTAAAACTTTCAATAAGGAGAAACATGTGTTTTGAATTTTATAAACTCATGGCTGATTAAGGAAAGGAAATAAATAATTTCATCATTGCATCAAACGCTTTTCCACTATTTATATGATGTTTCCATTTATTTTATCATGGTAAAAGGAATTCCAACCTGGAATGGTTTACAGCTAGGGCTGTAAAGCAAGCTCTTCTCTAACTCTCTGTATTTACAGGCCTGAACCCTCCCTGGTTGCACATCTTGTTCATCAAGTGCTCATATGTCCAAGTATGTCTACTTCAGAATCTTAAATTCTATAATTAGTATGCTTTTATCATTTTTATGATTTTACAAAGACACAATTTGGCTCAGTAGTGCTAAAAATACCCACAAGTCTGTGTTCAACTTCAACTAGTTAAAGCACTGAGTTCAGTCCAGGTTTACTGCCAGGGTCTCTTTGCTCAGCTCTAGAAACTCTAAGTCTATGGTGGATCATGCTGAGGGGACACATGCAGGAAGAGAGGAAACACTTTGCGCGCAAATATACATACACATGCATGCACATACACACCATACAAACACACACAAACACCACCCAGAGGTGTTGCATGACTGGGAGGTTATCAAAGAGGCCCAAAGGAGTATCAAGGTCAAAGGTCAAACCAATCCGGGTTCAAACACAGAGAGGGACAGCATCTCCACACCTGGCTCTGGGGTGTGTGTGTGTGTGTGTGTGTGTGTGTGAGGGAGAGAGAGAGAGAGTGTTTCACTGTGTAAGTGTGAATGTGTGTGAGTGTTACACTACTTTGTATTCACATTGAGAGGATGTTAATATGTTAATTTTAGTATATTGTGTGTATGTGTTCTGTGATTCAAATTGTGTGTGTGTGTGTGTTTGCGTGTACTCACACTGTGTGCTCGGGTCAGTATCTGTGGTGAGTTTGACGTAGTTGCTGGGAAACAGACCCTCCCTCCCGTTGAGCTCTCCTTTCCACCAATCACAGTCGTCCTTGCTGAGCACTGTGATCACCTGACCCTTCTGGAAGGCCAGCTCGTCGTCGTTCTGGGCCACGTAGTCGTACATGCCGATCACCTGACACACAGCTTCAGGACCAGAGACAGACATGACAGACAAGATGTCAACATTTTCAGCTTTAAGGTCACAGTTACAGAGACAATTTCCTCTTTTATTATGAACTTGATAGATTGCATAGATTGCATCAAATGTACCAATTTTAGTGACTGAAAGTTTTATCAAAGTAACTCAACTCCTTAAAAGACGACACATTTCAGATATTTTTATAGATAATTTATGGACTTGGTATAGTATGTATGTACATGTTTCTGGTTTGATGTTTTAGCTAAAGCATTTAGTTTTTCCAGCATATTGTGGAAGTAGCCGCAGGATTGTAAGGGCATTATACATGTGTTTATTTCGGAGTGTGTGTACATATTGCGTATTGTGTGCACCTGTGCTGGCAGGAGCCAGTTTAGGAGGGGTGGGCTCTGTGGGCGTTGTCTTGCTGGTGCTGGGACTGAGCAGCTTCACATAGTTGGCCGGAAACCAACCTATCTGGCGCTTTTTCCCCCGGGCCTGAACCAACCGGAACAAAGCATTTTATTAGTCATAAATTGCAACCAGAATCTGTAGGTCCTCACATTACGCAAACAGCCTCATAATGCACATCATTTACAGTAGATTCCAGTAAATATGACATACAATATACCGTAGAAACATATGCTTGTATTTCCTTATGATCCAAATCGAGCTACAATTCAGTTATTAGATATTAACAACATCCAGACAAAAAATGCACTTAATTAATTGAAAGAGCAATTGAATACCCTCAAATGGCAAAAGAGTTATGAGTCTGCATGTATGTTGCAACTGATGTTTAGTATAATTCAACTGGATTAAGGCATTTTTTGCAGAGTCATCAGTGACATCGCATGAGGTTACTCGCCTTGTGGAGTTTAGGTAGATTTCTTTTTTCTCTACGATATCATTTCTTTTATACAAGGTCAACATGATGAACATTTTTTTGTATATATTAGAGTTTGTGCTTGTGTACCTGGAGCTCACCCTCCCACCAGCCCCCTGGGTTCTTTTTTCTGATGAGGATGAGCTGTCCTGGAGCTAACGTCAGCTGCTCTGCTCCTGTAGCACTGTAGGGGGCGATCACCTGAGCGATCTCTGATGGAGACAGACAGGAAGAAGAAGAAGAGGTTGTTAATAAGCAGTTCAGCTCCTGCAATCTGTAGTATGAGGGGGTTTGATTTTTTTTTTTTTTTTTTTAAGTCAGCCAGGTTCAGTTTCTGATTGCTTTAATTTTGAAATGCCAAAAGGCGTAGATACGTGAATTAAGTGTTCGATGAACTGAAACAGCTATTGACTTTAGCTAGAAATTTTGATTTGACAGATAGTCGGTATCGTCTGCAAAAAGGACAGAAAGTGCAGAGAAGGCTACAGCAGCTGTAATGGAGCAATATTATAGAGCAACTGAAAGCTCACCTGGTTTCTTTCCCAGGCTGCCCGTCTTCCCTGCTGGTCCTAAAGACTAGAAACAGAGACAAAGTTTAATTAAAAATCATTACAAATATTTCCCTTGTGTAAAAACTTCAAAGACACAGGTTCTGGTCTTTCCTCATACCTTCTGAGCGAAATCTCACCTCTGAGGACGAGTCTCGTGGTTTGACATAGTTAGAAGGGAAGACTCCAGTCTTGCCCCCGACCATGCCTGTCCACCAATCCCCTTCTTTCCTGGTCACCATGACGATATCGCCTTGCTGGAAACTCAGGTCCCCCTGTTCACTGCTCTCGTAGGTGTACATGGCCACGTACTCTGTACAGATGCATGTGGACACGTGGATAGTCAATGACAATTACCCACCCGACTTTTGCACATAAATGTACATTTACATGTTTGCGATTGTTACCTTCACCAGACTCCGAAGGTTTTGTTGGGGAAGGGGAGGGGCGTTTTCCATTGGGTGGGCTGTCTGATACCCCAGAATCACTAGAAGAGACAAGGAAGAAGAAAAAAAAATCTTTATACTGTAAATAAAATTAGTAACATTTTATTTTTAAAAATCACACAAATGTTTGGTATGAAGAGCCTAAGTAGCCATTAAAAACAAATGTAATGTACTGTTGTACTAATCTAAGAATCATCCTTGGTATGATGAGTCTCTTCATGCAACTTCTTTAAAAGGTAATATCACTCCACAATCAACCAACTGAGCCATTTATGAGGATTTGATTTTTGGTAGCTGAAGCTCATCAGACAAGCTGATCCAGAGCCTGACAACCAAAATACAATCAGTCCAATCTAAAAGGCCATGGGAAAGACTTGATGTAGCATTTGAACCTACCTTGTGTTTTTGCTGCGTGCTGTGGCACCAGGGGGGGGCGTCATGGTGGCAGAGATGAGCTTGACGTAACTTTTGGGGAACCAGCCTCTCTGTCCGGTCTGCAGTTCACCTAACCACCACATGTCCTGCTGCTCCAACACTGTTATTATCTGCATTAACAATAATACTATTAGCTCTAGTAAGTTAAACAAATTCCCCCCCCACAGAAAATGTGGCTAGCACAAAAAGATTACAATAAAAATACACACAACAGAATAAAAACAAAAACAAGTAAATGCCCAATTAAAACAGAAGCGAGATGCAGACTGATTTACAGATACAAAACTCAATAACTCAAAAGAGTGTAATGTTCAGCATCTATATGGGAGAATGCTCATCTACCTCATTTTTGTTAAAGTTGAGGTGGTTGTCCTTCTTTGCTCTCCAGGGATACAAAGCCTGAGCCTGAAGACCCTCAACCTTCTCCCCCTGACAAACAGAGAATAATGGTTATTAGTACTAAACAGATCAGATGTTCATGTACAAACAGAGCAGCAAATGATTTATCTTACAAAGAACAATGATGTCAGCTAGGAAGAGGATTTTATTTTTTATCTGAAACCAATCAGGGGGCCCAGTTTGAGAAACATTTATCCAATTTAGGTCCAGAACTGAACGTCGTACACAGCTTCGTTATGTTCCTACCTGTCCCAGCACAGGAGAAGGAGAGGAGCCCGTCGTCATGGTAGCTGGTGTGAAGGCGGAGCGTTGTCGAAGCTGTGCTGAGGGAACACTAAGAGAAGGATTCTGATTGGCTGAAGAAGTCGGCCAAGCGTCCCATCCCTCGCTGTCTGATTGACTGGCTGTGTTGGAGGGCCAGCTGGAAATATACACACACCGACGATGCATACCATTTATTAGTACTACAGGTGTGTGGTTGAAAATGATGTGTTTAAAAATGGACATTATATAAGACTCAAAATGTCAAAATATTATGTCCGTAGATGCACCAGTGAAACCAAATTGAGCCTGGTTCTGATAATACTGACACCAGCTGGACTTACGTGGTGCTGAAGTCGGCCCAGTTACTGTTGGCGGAGGACGTGGAGGAGGAGGTTTGTCCAGGTGCTGGGGGAGGCGTGGATATTGGCTGCTGAGATGAGGTGGGTGTGGCTGAAGCTGTTGCACGCAGGCTGATCGGTGCTTCACTGTCGGATATCCGTTCAGCGTAATTGGCTGGAAACCAACCAGTACGCCCCCTGAGCTCTCCTCCCAGCCAACCGGGTTCACCTGTTTGGGATTCATCCACCTATGAGAGCACAGGAGTGGGATTAAGATAAAGTTGAAGCATGCAAGCACACACAGGGACACCAATTTGAGCGTTTGTTCAGATTCGTGGTAGAATGGAGCAGTGTTGTAAACAACAACAATGACCAGAGCAGCAGCAGCTGTTCAGAGTTGAATTCCAGGAAGCAGAATTACCAAATTAGTAGATAATCAAGTGAGACAAATATCATATAAACTTGACATTTGTAACTGTTAATGTTGTGTTCTGGTTCCAGTGAATGTCTATCATGCCAACCAGGCTCGTATAATGAACAAGGACCTTTTCAATTACCCGTCTAACTCAGTAATTCTACTTCTATAAATAACCTCATGATAAAACCTGCGGCTGTCCCCTTCACCTCAAATTAAACAAATATATTTCCTTTATTTTTCATTTCTTTTAGTCCACCATGTTGCTGTCCATTACATTTTCTGTTGTAAAACATGCCAAGAGTGGGAAGTGGGGATGTAATCTGTTTTTAAAAAATGAAAAAACCACCAGACGGGGCTGTCTTATCTTATTCATGTGGAAGTTTATTTATAGAGACAGTGATGGTAATAAAAATATATTTTATGTATTTTTCGCAAAGCAGTCTGAAGTGAAGTAGCCTTTATTTATTCAGAGAGATCCGACTGTAAAGTGTAACATTGTATAGCTTTACGCTCACAGTTAACACAAAACAAAACAAGCATAAAAACGTTTAACGATCTGATTAGAATGTCGAAGCCAAAAACATTCATCCACTGGCGAATGAACATGGAGATGACATGAGATGAACCAATGAGAGCAAAAGTTCAAATGAGTGCCGGCTTGTGATTGGTGGAGGCACAACACTGGGCGGGGGCAAGAACTTACCCATTCCCCCTTCACCTTCAGTTTGCACAGCAGAGGAGAGAGGAAACAGTTAATACACACACAAACTTCACAGACCACACAAACACACTTCAGAGAGCTTCCATTCACAAGATGGGTATCGAATGAAGTACTCTATTGGTATCGGTATCACATTAAGGGTACTGGTATCGTAATTTTTTAAACGATACCCAGCCCTAGCACACACACACATAATACAAAAGAGAAATATCTGTTCACACAACACGTACACAGACATATTACTGTATGTAGCAAGGTGGATGGCTGAAGGATACAAGTGTATGGGTACTGAGTTTTTGTGCACGCTACATACCATGATTACATCTCCGGGAGCGATACTGATCTCATCATGGCTGCGAGCATCAAATGGATACACAGCCCTGTAGTAGACCACCTTCACTGGTGGCTGCTTCTGGTCGAAGCTATTGACTGGTGCTTTCTGGTCGAAGCCACTGACTGGTGCCTTCTGGTCGAAGCCAATGACTGGTGCCTTCTGGTCGAAGCCACTGACTGGTGCCTTCTGGTCAAACAAACTGGGTCCCGGAGCCTTCTCCACTGTAAAGAAACAAAGAAACAGAAATATTATAAACACAGACTAGAATCCACCATTACTGTCTGCTCTTGGTCAAACTCCAAGACAACATATGCATTTTGGTGAAACAGGCTTTGGATTTGTGTCCAAAACCTCATAGTTCCTAACTGAAAGGACATAATGCTACTTGTTCCTGACAGATTACCATGTTTTTAGCAACTAAATTCAGAATTAAGTTCAGTAAGTTTAGAGGAAAGTGTACTGGAGTTTGTTTCTTCATTTATGAATTACAGATTTTTCTACACACACCAATCATCTGCCCCCAGAAGCAGTGCAGAAGATCTGCTTTTAAAATCTTACCCTTGTCTCTAAGTGCTAGAAACTCTGGAGTTAAGGGAAGATGCCACATTAGGTCAGTTAATTTTGTTCCGTGTAAAACTGGCTGCTGATGACATCGAACACAGGTAACCACCACACACCTTTTGGGATCTCATTTTGTCACTTGTGCTCTCTTCCATGCATGCATACACTCTAACAGTCATAACACACCTGTTGAAGCCCAGGGGTCGGTCGGCTGGCTGAACAGCTTGTTCAGTTTCTCTTGCATGTCCTTCTTGCCTCTACCCTCATCCTCATTCTCTTCTACTGATCCTGCTCCCTTCTGGCCCTCTTCCTCATCCTCCATCCCTCTCCTCTTCCTCTCCTCCTCTTCCTGAGTCACTCTGTTTAGCCAGGCATGGGGTGCAGAGACAGAGGGGGGGCTAGGAGGTTTGGAGGCAGAGCTTCCTGCTTCGTCTCTCCAGGACACGCCATCCTCTGATGACAACCTGCGGGATTAGAGGCATATTAAATGATTAATCAAAGAAGACCTCTATTTTTATATCATAAAGTACGTACAAAACGCTTCATGGTATAATACAAACATTTATATTTATATATTATATATAATATAATAGCTTGGATATACTTGAGAATTGCAGAGGTCTTGAATTATATTTCATTCTTACCTGCTCTCCTGCAGTTCAGCAGACTTTCTCTCGATTGGGGTGTGCATGTGCGAGTGTGTGTGTGTCAGTGTGTGTGTGTCTCCTTCCAGCTCCCTCTGTTTCTGTCTCTGCTGCCGGCTGTGGATCTCCCTCAGCTCCTGCAAGGCATCATGGGATACAGGAAGGAACAGCGGTGAGGAGGAAGTGGGATCACAGGGCTGGTTGCTACGGGTTACCATCGACAACAAACAAGAACAACAACAGCAGCAGTAGCAGCAGTACGTATTAGTCAGGTGATCAAGGCAAGCTCCGCCCCTTCAACTGTGTCACTGAGGTGATGAAATGTCCCCGTTGGCAATCATGGCAATTATTTGAACGTTAATTCTTTTGAGACTCATTGCTTTTGAAGTCGAAACAGGACTCCTAGTTGATGTTTGCAGCAGACACCGCCTAAGATCATCCAAATCTGTCCTGAAGTGCACAGACCAGTGCAAGACATCAACAGTAGACAGAGACGGAGATTATTTCTGTCTACTCTGTTCATACGACATCTCATGCATCTGTCCATCCTGGAAGAGAGAGTTCTTGTCTTCCTGAGGTGTCTTCCTTTTTACTTCCATGAATCTAAATCAAGGGCCTAAGGATAGAGGGTGTTGTGTGTTGTACAGTCTGTAAAGCTTTTTAAGGCAAAATTGTGATTTGTGATTAAGGCTATAAAAAAAAATTTACATGACTTAATAGTGAAGTATATAGAAAGTGGCACATCCAGTCCTCTTTGTGTTGCGGAGCTAGTTTCACACTTCCTCATTGAATTTGAGTGATTGGCTCTTTGGGAAGGATTTGAGTTACTCAAACAGTATACAAAAATCAACTGACGATAAAAAAATCTAATATGTCCCATTGCAAGTTTGTCACTACAATGCTTTGACTGCAACTAAAAAACAAATGCTGCTTCACTGCCACCCAATTCACCATTGCCCGCTAGCTGTGGTATGAATGGACTTCTAGTTCAATGAGCAGCTTGTCTTCTTTGCTTACATCTTGTTTAATGGCCAAGTCACACAGCTCAGGAGGATCATTTTTGATCTCCACTCAGTGGATGCAACTCATAGCATTCTGGCTGGGTGGGGAGACGCACTGCTTATCACCTGTCAGACTGAAACGGGTGGCCAATGAGTGACAAGGGATCAAGAAAAACCTTCTGCATCCCCATTTACTTTCTCACTGTAGTCAGTCACAACTCCTCTTCCCTTTTGGGTTCAGTACAGCTTGTGTTTCTGTGGATTTCTCCCAGTGTGACTTAAGCTGGTGTGGACACTCAAACAAACAGACGTCCAGCCACAGTCAGCGTCATATTCAGCAGCTCTTTCATAGCCTGTGAGAACACATTAAATTTTATCTTGCCTTTTTTGTAGTGCTAGCAAGCAAGAGAAGATCTAAATGTGATCCAAATGACAGCAGCAACTAATTGGGAAACAAACTGCAAAATGGATGTATGCAAGTACCAATCATGTCTTCTAGGTAGCAAATATAATTGTAAATTGGCAGGTTGTAAATAGCCGAGAGAGCACCTAATATGGTCAAGTTTGGGGATTGTTTGAAATCAAATCATATTTAAAACTTTTTCAAAGTTGTTTTTTTTATATCAGCCAAAAAAAACAAACAAACAAAAACAAAACAAAAACAAAAAAAAATTCAAGTGGGAGGAGATGTCACTGGTAGGGGGCTCTGTTACTACTGGAGGTTGGCAGTGACCCAGCCAAACACACAGGGCTCCGGTCATGGCGGTGGGGCGGAGCTTGCACAAGGCACAGTATGTTTGTGGGAGGGGTTAGATATGAACAAAAAAAAAAAAGGGGGGAGTCAGGGGATGCGGTGGGGAAGAGAGGCTGCTCTGTGTAGTCATGACAACCAGCTGTGCCATTAGAACACACTTTGTTACTATAACAACACAAGGCAGCTGTCGTGTTTCAGCCAAACAACCAACGTGAGGAAATCTTCAGAAACAAGCAAACCAATCAGAAAGATGAGACGGAGGAGTAAAACTACAACTCTGGAGAGAGAGAACTCCAAACCACCTGAAACAGGAAGTGGAGGACATGAGACAACACAGCATGCCAAGTATACGCTCCTACACACACACACACACACACACACACACACACACACACACACACACCCAAATAAAGTAAAGCTTACCGTGCTCAGATTCTAGTTTATCAGCATATTAGCCTAATAAATGTCTTCTACTTGTCTGGCTGAAACATCATCTGGTAGCATATAGGCAGTAGTATTACAATACAGTGTAGTAATTTAGTAAAGTAGCCTAGCATAGCAACAGCATAAAGTCACCTACTCTACTACAGTTGCTAACCTAGCAAGACCGCTAGTATAGCATGACAACTGCATACAGCGTTAACTATTGGAGCATAGTTAGCCAGCTGGCTAAGTAGTGAGCTAACACCAGCTTGGCAAAGAGACGATGAGGCACTAAAGAGGAGGACGAAAATGTGTAGGGGACAAGGGGAGGACAGAGGGATAAGAAGAAGTGGGTAAAAGAGAAAGAAAATAAGAGGAAAGGAACAAAAGATGAAGCAAAGAGAAGATGATTCGAGAAACAGATGGAAAAAAAGGATGAAGAGTCACAAGGGAGAAGAACAAGAAATAAAGACACAGAAGATGAAAAGGGGGGAAAAGAAGAGCAAGACAGAGAGAGGGGCACGGTGGGGAGGGGAAGGGAGGCTGGGTTGGTGTGTGGACCTTTATAACGTAGTCTAGCCGAGCCAGACACACCCTGACGGCTGACACACACTCCTGTAGCTGTCCCTGCTCCTGGCACTGAAACACACATATACATATATAGATACACACACAGAGGATCAACCATTCTATAGACACAGACACACACTCACAGATAGTTAATGTTTCAGTCCATATTTACGCACTTTGTCCAATTATGTTATTAAAGTGAACTTATTTGTCAGAAGTTTCTAAGTACGTAGCGTCATTCAGAGCTCTCTGAAAAATCTGACATGTCAACATTGGACACTTAAAGTCCTCTTAGTAGTGGTCTTTGTTAATACCATCTCATATATATGTATATATAGTGTGAAATAACTTCAAACGACGTGTTGACGTTGTTAAAATTATAATGTTGAAATTATAAAATAATATTAGACACAACAGCCGGGTAAGCTTACATGTTAAGTGTTGATCTTTGCATGTCAATTTAACATAATATCCAAGCTATCCAAGATAATACCTCTTATGTGGAAATTAGATATATGCTTTCAGTATCCCCATTCTTTTCAAACTGTTCAAGTACCTGATTAAATATTTTAATCCCTGACGCAAGCCTGCTGATCTTCTTTCAGTAGTGATTAAACAAAACAGAGAGCACAATAAGGCCTTGACTCATGCAAGGAGAGGCTCCTGTGACTCACTGTGATGCGTAATGTGCTGTTACAACTGTAAGTGAAGCCAGTGTTGCAAAAACAGGCTGAAGTTAGCAACACCCCAGTTATTTAGTGCAGAGTGCAATAAGCCTGAACAGATTCTTTAACTGACCTATCTGTATTGGATAGTAGATAATAGTTTAGTTAGAGCGTTTTTAGGTATTTACTAAAAGGTTTTTAGTTTTGTAATGAGGCTTACAAAGTTTGGCTATTTACGCAGTTTCTGGCTACCGACTCCAAGTAAATATGCTTATCTTCTTCACACTTAGTTAAATCTGTAAAAAACAAAATGAATTTGGTAAATAAATATCTCTAGAGGTACAAATAAGTAGTTTTCCCTTTACCATTTATATTTCCTTCATTCCTTACTGTTTTTAACGAGTCACAAATGCTGAGTGTCGTTAACGATCCATTTATTTGCTTTGGATTCGTGTGTATTGCGTGCCTCCTTGTCAGAGGTGTTACTGACTCCGACTCGTGAGATTAGCAAAAAACAGCACACCAGAATCAGTACATGAGCATGTGAGTGTAAGTGCTTTTCAGTAGTCAAACCACTCGCAGCTTGACAATTACAGTCAAGCTTCAACTGGCTGCAATACATCTAGCTGCCTGGCGGGGGCATCACAGTGCACTACACATGTTAAATAGGAATGTCTGCACAAACCAGGCATTTAAAGTCTGGTTTGGAGGTGTTAAAGATGGCAAAGCCTTCTAAAGTGACTAAAATACTTGAAGCTTGCAAGTTAGTAGTCTGGTAAGAGGGTGTACTATGTTTTACTTGTAACCCTTTCTCTTATAACTTTAATAGTCTGCCAAATCAGACAGTGCAGGTCCAATCCAAAAGCAAAAACTGCTCTATGCTCCAGGTTTGCCATAAGAGGCAGTGTGTTCATATCTCAGCTGCAGTACCACCCCAGTCCAGCAGTGGCAGTGTGCTCTACCTGTCTCCCTCTATGCTCCTCCTGAAGCTGGCGTCGCAGGGCTTCTATCCTGGCACAGTGGTTGGCATAGAACTCACACAGAGACTGGCATGGGCATGGGAGCAAAAGGCCAATGTAGGAGATAAATAAAAGGAGTAGAAAATATAGAAGGAAGGGTTTATTATGCGGATTAAACAAAGAATATAACAGGAAGAAAATGAAGGCAAGGGGTCAAGAAATACAGGGTGAAGAAGCAGGAAGGAAACACAGAGGAGGAGGAGGACAGCGAGTAGCCAGTAGCATTGGAGACGAAGAGTTCCAGTGGGTATAGAGGACAGAAGAGGCACAGCAGTGTGATGAAAGAAGATTTTGGGGAGAGGAAGTGGTGTAGAAAGGAAGATGGACGGCAGTATAGTCAAACATCGTTCACATCTCAAGGTTCTATGCCCTTTGCTTAGCAAAGAATTACACCAATGAGACATGACTGCACTTTACTCTGGAGAAAACCGATATCTAACACTGCTGGCTTTGGTTGTTGCTCAAAGGCTTTGCGCCACTTTCTCAAAATCACTATGTTGTGTTGACTATACTGAATAAGAACCAACTTCATTAGTCATTAGAAAATCAATTTATTGTGGTCTGTGTTGTCTCTGCTTTCCTCCTCATTCTCCTCCTCGTTGGAACAGACCACAGGACAAATTTTTCTCTCTAGTCTGACCTGACTCAGTGTTCTGGGGAACTGAGGAGAAAATAAGACAAAAATAAAACTAAAAATAAAATTAAAAAAGGGACAAAGGGTGGTCTAGGAAACATAAACAGAATGCTGTGCACCAACCCTTTCATAAAATCCCTCCATTGTTCTCTCTCAGTAGTAAATTGTTGATGAAAGCTACATAAAACAGCGGTCTGGGAAAAACCACTCAGTGTTCCTGTGCACAGCTAGCTCTCTCCAAAAACACAGCAATCGACATTAATACACATAATAACACACCAACATGAATATGAATACAGATACAGAATATAAATTTGAAAACTTTAGACACGTCAGTAAAAAAACATTGTGACCATATTAAACTAGTGTGAGGATGGGGTTATGAGGGACGGGACAGGACATGATTTAAAGCAGTCACAGCACCAATCCAATGTTTAATTTAGCAAAACAATTAATGGGTTAGCAAGCTACTTAATTAGTTAATTGGCTGTTATTTAAATATATTTATTTGAATTAATAAAGCACTACAGCAATGTATCAAACTTAACAGCTAATCAGTATTATTAAACTGATTAGCACATGCCATATTTGTAACATTCATGTGTTTTATGTTCATGTAACTGTGCTACTGTGTATCAAATTGAGGCAATATTGTTGCATGTTAGATTGTTTGTACTTTTAGTATCCATTTGAAAACATTTCTTAGTCAAGGCCTTCCAATAGCTTTCAGTGAGGATAAAAACATGACAGTCATAGACCATTTTTACAAGACAAGTTATTATCCTCCCACTTTAATGAAACGCAAAGCAAGCAAAGAATACAATTTTTCAAGTTTATTCTTGTACTTTCATGAATTATTGTTGGGTAACCCTGTTCTTAATTTTAATTTTTTCCTGATAATTTTTTATTTAAACACTTGATGTGCTGTGTCATGACAGCATGTAGTAGTAGCTAACATTAAAGGAGCAGTGTGTAGGATTTAGTGGCATCTAGAGGTGAAATTGCAGTTTGCAACCATTTGAATACCGCTCGCCTCACCCTCCCCTTCCAAGCGTGTAGGAGAAACTATGGTGGCAGCGAAACCCTTGAAAGACTCAAGTGTTTGGTTTGTCTGTTCTGGGCTAGTGTAGAAACATGGCGGTGCAACATGACGACGTCCGTGGAAGGGGACCCACTCCCTACGTAGATAAAAAGGGCTTATTCTAAGGTCATGAAAACACAACGATTCTTTTTTTCAGGCGATTATACAGTAATGAAAACATACTTATAAATATTATATTCCATTTCTGCCAATAGCGCCTCCTAAATGTTACACACTGGACCTTTAATTAGTCCACAGCATCTAGCTGTACTCTGCTAAGTTAGTTTGTTAACTACTTAGTTCATTACGGCAATAAGGTAGTTAGTTCACTAAATGTTTACCATTATATTCCAAAAGTACAGACCTGACCTCTCCCTCGTGTCCTGTATGTGATTAATGTGTTAGTTAACAAGAGGTTTACCTTCAGCTGGGTGTTGAAAGCATCTATTTCCAGCAGTTTGGCCCTCGTCTCTCTCTCCACAGTATCTAGCTGTTCTCTGAGCTGCTGTCTGCTGCTCTCCTTCTGCTCCACAGCCTTCTGCAGGGACGACAGACTATCACCTAAATACACAAACACACACAGACAGCGTGAGACCAGGTTAGTTAATTAGTCACAGACATACTGAGACACGTTTGTGTCTTTATTAAATGAGTTTGTGATAGAATTTACCGTAGCTAACTACGTATGCTAGCTATTGTACATTGTGGTAAGAGTCAGTTAACCAGTACCCCTGCATGCTCAGGATTTTATTATATATCACAGGTGTATCTCAAAAGTAGGAACTTATCAAGAGCTGAGAAAAACATTTCTGCTTTCAGCTGGATAACCACACATTTTTTATTACATTAATCCTTCAAATTAAATTAATATATTAAAACCACAAACATTGGAGTTGGAGTTACTGTGAACTGTTCCAACAACTTGACAGAGAGTAGGTACATTAATGGAATCCATAACACTCTAAATGACACTTATTATTGTTGTTGTTTCCACAACACAAAGGGTCAAACACAAAGTATGATAACTTGCACAACTATCCTAAACCATGATGCAACTCAACTCTATCCATAAATCCAATCAAGAACGCTCTCTAACATCATGGCAAGAATATGCGTATGTGATGCATACATTTAAGTGTATGTTTAGTTATATAGTACTCACGATGCAGACTGTTCTGTTGAACCTGTTTCAGCTGGTCATTGAGACTCTGTTTATCAGGAATTAGCCTCCCCAACCACTGCTGGGAGTCCTGCAGACAACCATGAAGTCACATCAAGTAAATTACAGAAATCACGATCACATATTGATGAGTCATTTTCCCATTTTTTACTACACATAAGTTTATTAATCATAGATCACAATTGTACTACATAAACAGATTCTACAGTTTGTAAGAATGTGTCTGTTTGTTACATGAATGGCTGTGGTGATTAAAGATGTAGCAGAAATTAATGTGTTTATTTGCTGATAGTTTTGTTGTTTGTTTTTGTTTTGTGTACCTGCAGCTGCTGTTGTAGCAAGGTGATTTCAGCAATGCGTGTTTCTCTGGTCTGATTGGTCTGTTCCACCTCTCTTCGCTGAGCAGACAGACGAAACCGAACATCCTTCAGTTTGCCCTCCAATTGGGACTTCTTATCATTCTAGAGATTGGGACAGAGAGTTGGAAAGGAATATACTGTTGAGTTTCTGTGAAGTACTAGGTCACAGAAAGAATTAGTTGACGGCTGTTCTGTTCTTCCTGTTGGCATTAGTTGATTGCTTTTGGTTTATCTTTGAAGGCACTTTCAAACCATTGTCACAAAAACCGACACTCCGTCTACTGGAGAATGACTTATATACTTATACCAATCTGCTTTGACTCTAGCTTTCAAAAATGTGACTCCTTTTAATTGACAAGCACTACATCCTCTTGTCTACTCTGTGTATACAGTTTGATTATGTGACTAGGTGGGTGCATATGTTTGATTACCAGAGCCTCCAGTTCAAACTCCAGGGTCTTCTTCCTGGCTTTGAGCAGCACTATACTCTCCTGCTCACGGTTTCTTTGAGTCAGAAGCTCCTGGCGACGTTGGCGCTCCCACTCCAACTGACGCTGACGCTCTAATTCACGCTTAGCAGCCTGGAAGAGACAAAACACACACACAAAAAAGTTCCGCTTATTTTCACAACAAAACATTACAGTTACAAGAATTGCAACTGCATTTCACATCACATCATATTATATTCATATATTACACACTTAATTATACACAACAACCCATCTGCTGTAGGAGTGTAAATTAGGCTCTTTACTGTAAGAGCTGAGATTTAAAGAGGGATGTGATGAGCAGTGAAAGGCCTCTAAGTTGTCTGCAGAAGATGTAATTACAAGTCTGCAGAAGTTAAACATCAACTCAACCATAACTTCAATTAAAATGCAGATACCTGGTAATAATTTTTTCTCCTTCTCCTCCTTGCCTCTTCATCATACCTCTCTCCTCTCTATCTCTTTGCGTCTCTCCTCTTCTCTCTGCCTCTCCAGCTCTCTCTGTTTCTCCAGTTGTTTTTCTAGTTCATGTTGTCGTCTCCTCTCCTGCTCCAGACGCTCACGCTCCTGAAACACAAGCATACAAAAATGAGCAGGCAGAACAGTGATGTGCAGATCGGCTCCGACATCATCCAAATCCGCATGAATCATCCACCCGCCACCCACCGGAAGAGACCCGCACCCGCACAGACACTTCACGCCACCTCTACCAGTCCCTGTAGGTGATATAGCCTTTTAAATTAGGTCGAGCAGCGCAAGCTTTCCAGTTGATTTCTTTGTGTGTTTTTTGATGAATGAGTGTTTTCTTTTAACAATTTACTTTAATGATTAGAGAGGCTGCTGTCAGTCATTAATATCACATCATGGGACATTTAAGCAGCAAGACTAAAAACCAAAAAAAATTTTTAGACAGCTCTGACGGAGCTCAGGATTTATCAGGATGATGGCTGCTTTAAACAACTCTATTATTTGTTATGTGTCACCCCGATGCATTTTTGTTTCCTCCTAGTTTCAACACTCATCGTAAATGTAATTAACTTACTGATACATTTGAAAGACATGGAATATTCTGGCTGCTACAGTTAAAGCACTGTGGCTATTATAAATGCAAATATTTTACAGCCTAATATACAAGCCATAAACCATTACCTATTCAAATTTTGAATGCACAGTGTGGAAATGAGAAATCAATATAGAGCACCTTTCTCTCCAGTTCCTCTCTCTCCAGTGCAGCAAGCCTCTCCTGCTCTTTCCTCTGCTGCTCCTGCAGAGCCAGACGTCTCTTCTCTAACTCCAGGTTTCCTCGCTCAAAGTTCTCCCTCTTCTTATCCTCAAATGTCACTGTGGTGATACAAAGGGAGTTAATATAAACAACGTACAATGGCTACAATTTAACATTTTTAAAGATGAATGTGGAAAAAATGGCCACCATGTTTCTGGCCTTGCTTAAGCACCAAGAAGCACAAATACACACTACTCTGCTTTATTTTAAACCGCAAGAACCTTATTTCCCCACATGAACGTCAATGGGGAGTGGCTAGAAAACAGATGGAAAATAAAAGTGGATTGAAAAGCAAAGTGGACTGCTGTCCACATTAAGACGACTGCTGTTTTGTGGGCCAGTTAATCACAAGAAGAAGCAGAAGAGTTCATGGTATGTAGGCAGCTGACAGATCACAAAAATGTCAATTGCAGAAGTTTCTGCTAAGTGTTTTAAAGAACATGAACACTGTTTTTGAAGTGTTCTTGTTTATCAAAAATTACAGTAGGGTCTTGAAGCTAACATAGCTGAGGCAGGTCTAGTCCAGAAATATGATGTCATGTGCAGGACCAATCACCTGGTAGTTTCTTTTCCTGGCTGCTCTCCGTCTCTTCCTCTGTCTCCTCCTGGACGCTCTTCTGGTCCGACTGAACACTGTCACTTCGCACACGCCTTTAAGACACATACATACACACATGCACGCACACACACACCATACAAACAATACAAATTATCAATACACACTGTCAGTATTGTCACTAGACACATTTGTGGAATGGATAAAAACTATTTTGTATTCATCATGTTTATAATGTTCCTTTAATGAAAAATTAAAAACTGGTTAATGTAGTTCACTACTAGTTTAACCCGAAACTAAGTATTTATGGCAATTATTGCATAATAATGCACATATCTAACTGTAATTTAGTCAGTTAATGTGGTATTTAGTTACAGTATTTTACCTGAATGTGGGTGGGAGGTAATCTGGTGGTAACACAGGGGGTAGCGGTAACCCTGACATAGCCATATCTATGAGGTGCATGGCTAAGATAAACTCCTCAGCTGTTAGCTTTCCATCCTGGTCGATATCCGATAGACTCCTAAAAGGAAAAAAAGATGGAACAAATTTCATATTTTAAGAATTAATGTCTTCTAAGTGTGCACTTCCATTTTGCTAAGGATTAAATGGTTGAATTTCAATGTAGTGACCATATTGTGGCCAGCTGGCCCTGAGGAAGGCTGGACTGCATCAGGATAGTGCGAGCCTGGGGACCTGGAAAACAGACATACATCAAAGGTAGAGAAAGAAAAATACAAAATCACCAAACACATTTAATGCTGTGGCAAACTTGACAGAAATATCATCACAAATAATGACATGTTAGTGCGTGTGTGAGTACCTGTGAGGTGTCCACTCATCATCTTGTCATGGGAGTTAAAAAGCTGTCTGTACTTCAGCCTGGAGGACTGAGGAACGGCCCAATCAGGAGGGGGCTGAACACTGGGACGAGTAACAGAAAATAAACAACAGAGTAAAGTGATGTGAATTATGGCAAAAAGAGAAGCAATGAAAAGACACACCCAAAGATAACAAGGCTAAAAGGAAAAATAAGCACATGTAGGATGCACCTTCAAAATGCTTCTAAGCTCCTTGAGTGGTTTTAGTGTACAGCCTACATTTATATTTACTTGATACAAAAAGGCCAAAAGACAAATTCAGTACGTTAAAACAGAAACAACAGGTTAACTGTAAGATAACAGCTTGTCAAAAAATTGGGGGAAACTATGAAAAAGATGTGACAACTTTTTACCACAAATGTTCTCATTTTAGTACATCGTCATCAGACAAATTGGTGCAAACATTTCTGATTATGCGGCCTACCTAGCAGCGTCCAAGGATGGCCCTTTTTGCAACTTGGTACTGGAACGATTAAACGAAGAAGACTTGTTGACAGAGGGAGCTGAGAGACAGAAAAACTATTTAGTCTGAGGCTGTGGTCAGATACTCAGCTTCTTCACTTAACTTCAAGCAGTATACACTTTGTAAAGCATTTCATTTCATGTTATTCTTTTATGGCCTCTTCTAAAAAGTTCTAACTTCACCACAAAACAGTGACCTGCTACTTAGATGAGTACAGTTTTCATACATAAAAACATGTCAGACTGTCTAAAATGTAAATATGAATGTGTATATTATGTGTAAATAGAAGCTTAGAACTGAGACCTTTGCCCACACCCACAATCGCTACAGACGCAACATACATTTTTCAACACACCACCTTCCCCTGTGTTGTTACAGTATGTTACCTGGGTGGGAGAAGCCAGAGATGGGCTGCATCATGCCTGTGGGAGGAGCTCCGTTGGCGATGGGTTGGGGGAGAGGAGGTGGGGCAGACGAGACGAGTGGGGGAGACACTCCGACAGGGAGAGGTGGCAGAGGGAGTGGAGGCACGCCTGAAAGAGGAGCTGTGATGGGAGCCATGGAGGGCATGCCTGGAGAAAAACAGATATATAGTACAGAATGATTATTACACAAAGTATTCCTTTAGTCATACACAATATCTGGCAAAAGCTACATGAAGCATGAGAGAACGAGATCAGAGAGAACTACCATCAATATGTCTCTAGTACTGAATTAGACATTATATATTTATACTAGTAACTGGGGTGCGAGAGCCACAGTGCAAGCTGAAGGAGAGGAACATTATGACTCTATACTGTGTTTGCATAATAACTTTATTGATCAGCCTTGAAGGTGCAATAAACTGAAAACAGAGTGAGCAAACATTTCCTAAATGACCTTTGGAAAAGAAAGACATCACCCTTATCAAATACACCTGCAGTGTTTTACCAGTACACATAATTTTACCAGGAAAGAAAAGCAGTTGTCACATGAACTGATAGCAAAAGATTACATCTATATTATTACATTAAACTGTGCGCAGTGTTTCTTCTGTATTAACTTAGCAGCAGTGAACCACCACAGAAGAAAATTTTTATTAAAATGATCATTGTCATTATTTAGTCTTACAATCAATCACATCTAAAATTGCATGTAAGGTAAATGTTTTGGAAGTATGATTTTATTCAACAAAACAAAGCAGGTTGACAGAATGCCAGCTGCCATGAACAGAAAACAATTATTTCACATACACAGTACATTGTGCATTTTTGTCTGTGTCTTACCAAAGCCAGTCTGTGGGGGTAAAGGCAGTGGGGGTTGTTTCATACTGGGAGGAAGCGTGGGGGGCAGAGGGTGACCCTGGAGTTTCAGTTTGATGAGTTTCATGGCGATAGAGAACTCGTGGATGTCCATACGACCATCACTGTTCATATCAGCCAGAGCCCTTAAAGATACACAGAGAAAAACAATGATGCATTGCTAAACAAAATAAGTCACAACCTTAAGTGAATTGACTTTAATAATAAACAGAGTGCAACTTCATCTTCATGTGATTTTTAAAATAATGAAATGACTGAACTGGGTACTTAATATCTGTCAGTCTGTGAGCTAGCTGTAACTTCCTGACTATGTGACTCACCAGATTTGGGCCAGGATGGGAGGGGGCAGTCCTGATTGAAGGAAGAAGTTCCTGGCTTGGTCGCCTTGACAGACAAACAGAAACAGGATGTGAGATCACAGGACTGATCCAAAAAGAAAGGCCACTTTAGACCACGTGGGAAAAGCCAAATACATAAATATTGGATCTTATTTTTAACTCTTAGGACACTGACAGAAATATAAAATGTTTCTTTATTGCACTTTCTCTGAGTCAATACAACAATATAAATAATGCCATCAGGTCACATAATACAACTTAACTTAACTAGCTTAACAATTTTAATAAGCGACTAATTGTTTAATTAGTTAGTTTTGTCAAAAATTCACTGGTTCCAGCTTCTTAACAGTGGACATTTTCTTAGCCCATATGTTTGGGTTTTGGACTGTTGGTTAGACAAAACAAGCAATGAAATACATTTTTCACTATTTTCTGAAATTTTAAACACTATTATGGCAGATTAAAGCCATAAGAATTGTTAGTTGCAGCCCTACTTAGCTTCACTTATTGATAAGCAAATAACGCCACAACATACCAGCAGAGATTGTGTTTTAACAGCATAAATTAAAGTTTTTCATGTTCTTCCTGAGCTGGTGAATTCCAATACTGGATTTGTTGAATGATAATGATTGAAAATAATTGAATTTGTGAGGCACATTGTGATTTGAAACTGAACTGTAACATTAAGTTTTGGCTGTAATTTCAAATGTTTTATTTCAAAATCAAATGTAGTTCTTAATCCAGATTCTCTTTTCTGCACCACACATCCAAGCAGGACCTTTACTGACACTGCCCTTGTTAACCTGAGAGAGAGAGAGAGAGAGAGAGAGAGAGAGAGAGAGAGAGAGAGAGAGAGAGAGAGAGAGAGAGACTGAGACTGAGACTGTTACCTGTGATGTAACCCCCGGCAGTCGGAGAGAGGCTGTGAAACTGCTGATCATATTTGGCTCTCTCATCCACTGAGATCAGAAACACATCTGGACCTAACCCACAAAAGAAACAAATGCACACACACACAGTTACAGATTAAAGGCCAAGACAAAGCCAGACACAGACAGTGGGAGAAAAGGCAGGCATGAGAAAAATGCGTTAGTCATGAGTTTCAGTTCCCGTTAGAAGATTCGTATTCGTAAGTGACACTTAAGAGTTGAAAGCGTGTCAAGAAAATAAGGATGAATGGATGAAGGACAGAGTCAGAGACTGTTGTCTTTCCTTAGAAAGCTCAGCGCATGGCAAGTCAGTCTGTGATTCAGTGACATGTGAATTTAATAGATATTTTGGTCAGCCACTACATCTAACATGTAGCCAAATACTGCATCAAAACATTATCTCCAGTGAATGGGGGTTTTCCAGTGTCTAACAACAGATACCCCCTAACTTTATCAATCGGAAGAACGTTACAATTCTATGTTTTTGGTTTGACAATAAGGGGATCCCAGTAACACACTTACTCCAGTCAGCTTTATTGGTCAGTGGCCTTACTCAATCATTAGAGCCTCTCTACTAATAGCTCAATTACCACTTAGTTGCATATTTCTTGATCAATTAAATTAGCGTTAGTGAGGAACCTAGCCAATCAGAGCAGTGGTTCCCTTTAGTTCTAACTGAGAACTCCATCCTGTGCCACTTACTGGCAATTTTAGTGAATCATGCTGACTCATTTTTAAATGCAAGAACAGTTGCTGCTGACAAACGTTTTTTCTCCCTTTGTTAACTATTGTTACAAAAGTTCAGTTGTCTTTACATATGTAGCTTAGATTTTTCTGCCACAATGTTCTTAAAGAAAAAAAAAACCAGACAAATGACATAAAAAACAGCTAATGGTAATAAGCTTTTAATTGTAATTCATATTTTGTGGATACAGTAACTGGTGCTAAATGGTAATTTTGTCTATACCTCTCAAAAACTATATACTGACAGCATCAATATTTTGATTTCAGTTATGCCCTCATTCAGCCTCCGTTGTTTCAACAGGGAAATGTCTCCCTTTAAGGACCACTGTTAAACAATGGTTTGAGCGGCTGGTCCTCATTCAGCACAGAGGCAAGTATGCAATATGTTCTATCTAACTGTTACAAATCTGTTTAAGGTCTGGCAAATCTCACACTGTGAGGGTTTTAGGCATTTTGAGTCTGCCTTTGTCTCCATCTGTTTGTCGTTCTCCAGTCCCTCTCTGACAGCACAGACCACAGATTCCATTTTGATAGCTGCTACATCTACTCATGTATGTCATTTTTTCCTGAAGATTACTGATTTTAGGGCATTTTACTTTTGATGTTGCAAGTTTGCAGCTATGTCTTGTCCTCATGTGACTTTATTCTGCCTCTTCCCTGAAGTAACTGTATGTGCTTAACAATTGGATTGATGAATAATCTTGGGAGGATCCAAGGTATGGACGTAAAACTGGTTATGAGAAGCTGTGGCTCATCTTCTAATGCACTAGTGTAATGTTATGGTGGATTGCAATGTGCAATGTGCTGCCATCTTGCTCAAACTACTCACAAGACTCTCAGCTCAACTCGGAGAGGTAAATATAAACATCAATTTCATAATACCTATCTTTTATGCCAGTTACACACACATACTGACCTGCGAATGTGGTGGGGAACTGTGCCATGGTTCACTCAGTCTTCTGCACTACACGACACCTGAAACAACACGTTTAGATAAACAGATGAAGGGTTTACCCAACCAATCTCAACCCACCTCACTGAGTATTCAACTGCTCAATAATGCAGTAATATTACAAATAATTTACCATTTCACATTAAAAACATTTCACTGGTGAGCCACAAAAATGCTTTCATAGTGAAGGGGCTAGCTTTTGTCACCAAGGCCAGCAGTCCAACTAGATGCTTAACAGCATATTAAAAAGGACCAAATCATGTCTAGTCACCTGACAAAGGTGCTGATACAGTAGACAAACTCAGTCAGAGGATTTGATTTTCCAGCACGAGTCTGGAGTTAATTTTCCCACTCTGCTGTCCTTTGATGCTGAAGTGTTGAATTTCTATTTGGTCTCCAGCCCAGTGAGCCATTACGGTTTGTGTGCCTTAAAGGTTTGTGTTGATGCAATGAAAGATGGACACACAAAAACACAAAGCAAATAAACACAGTGGTTCTCAAGAAGGCATATAGCATGTTTTTAAATGCCACATTTTAGATTAGTCTAAAAAAATGCTAAGAAAACAAAAACAAAACTCTACATCAATCTGCTGTTGTCATCTGGTATTCAGACCAGTGCCAGTCCACAGGGGACTGGACCATGTCAGCCATGCTTGTGCATGTCAACAGGGCAGCAAACCTTTATTTATGCATGGCAGGCTGCCTGAGCATACTTGCTTGCTTTCAAAACCACTCTGCTTCACACTCACTCATTTATACACATTCTCACTTGGGAGCTGACCACAATGAACACCAGTTTTCTGCTGTTGGCCCGTAACAAACTCCACTGGAGTCTTTTTAAAGTCAGTGTTTCTTTCAGGCGATACAAACTGGAAAGTTACTAACTAAAAGACACCAAAAAATACAGCATTAGTGTTTTTAAGATGACGGGTTTGTCTGAAAACATGCAATGTTTGTTGGAAGAAACATCTATATGGACAGAAAACCTAAGAAAAATATATAAAAGTTACTACAAACTCAGCAATTTAGCTGCAATAATAAAAAAAAAACTGATGGAACAGATCTTTATTTACTTTTAATAGAATTTACTCTTGTGATTGACAACATTATAGTGAGTGATGAAAAAAATTACCTTATTTTTGCTAAAATATCACTGAATCTTTTTACATTTTTTCAGAAATTCTTTCAGAAGACCAAAACATGTGATATTCAAGGTTTATGTTTGAGTTACATAATTATCTGTTAAAATATGAAATAAAACAATTCCCTACACCCTCACAATAAAACAACGTGTGTGTGTGTGTGTGTGTGTGTAACATACCTCTGCCCTAGAAGAGGTATGTTAATCAGATCCAGATCCCCCTCCCTCGTATCCCTGTGGCCAGAAGACTACCCATAATAACAATCTGACAAGGACTTACTGAAGGTGTGTGAGTGTATGTGTGGGTTGCTCACTTTTTTTCCAGTGTGATGTAAACAAAAAAATCTCAGTTTCTTGCTAAAGGATGAGGAGAAACCCTGCCAAGGGGCAGTTCATCCAAATCACGTGGTTTGTGGTATCTTGCCATGCAGCATTGGTTTTTCTTAATGAAGATGTGAAGACTTTTGACACCACCATAATGTAATGGGGGTGGGTGGAATTTAGACCATAGTGCTCAAACCATAAAAAGACTCAACTGCAGTGTCTCTTTCCAGAAACAGTTACTCATTGCTGTGGACATTTTCGATGAGACTATGTACTTGGCCTATTGAAGGGTGTAGTAGTGTGTGTGTGTGTGTGTGTGTGTGTGTGTGTGCGTGTGTGTGTGTCCCATTATCATCAGAGTGGGAGGACAAAGTAACCAGCTTAACTAGGTCAGACGAACAAAGCCCACCCTACATAAACACACACAGACACACACTTTCACGGCTGCTACAGTAGATTTTTCGTCTGCTCTAAACCAGGGACAGGAACGATCAAACTGCTGGTCAACTAACTATGTTAAACTTTGTTTTGTATTATTTTATCAGATAATACAAAAGAAGCATTTGCTCCTTTTGTTTCTATTTTTTTCTTAGATGACATATTCATACTCCAGAGGCACCCATACACTAACCACACCATGACTGTTTGTAAAAGCATGTCAGTTTAGTGAGAATATGAACTGACCGCAGAAAAATTACCCCAAAGTACAAGGGTTTATGGCACTATAAAAGGTTCATATTCAGCTATTTTTTCATGTATTCTTGACCAGAATGAACACCAAGGGCGTGAATTGTAGCAGAGAGCACAGTGTTATCCTTACGTGAAGCTACAGGAATTGGAACAAGACTTACTTTTACTTCTCATGCTGCCAAAATCTAGTGAGATGTCGGGTTGCCAAAACTCTGTCCAGCAATCAGCTGCTTGTGAATTAAAGTGACTTTTGTTTACGAGCGCTAGTTTACCACAATACCTGCAAGAATGACCACACCCTTTACTAACAGAATTCAATAGGTCGCTCACTGTGTTCACTATGACATCTTCTGTATTTATTTAAAAGCCTGACCTTGCCGTTGTAGAGCTGTAGGACTCAGTAATGGGCATCAGTAGGTATTCATTCATACAAACATTACTTCAGCTCCTTTGCTTCAGTTTTAAATCATGCAAATACTTGTCTTTCAAATTATAAATCAAGCAGCAAATTTAATTTAAACTTCAATGAAATGTAAACTGTCTATAAATTTGAAGTTGTTTGTTGCAGCCGTCATGCATCTATTCCCTTTGTCATTAGTGTGTACTTGATGACACAGGCTCTCTGTTCTCCCTGTGAACATGCATTGTATTTGTGGGATTAGTCTATGTAATTAGAGCATTGGGATGCAACTGGAGTGCTGGTCTGTTATCAAGGCTTGTGGCAGATGCCAGTCTCAAACCCCCCCCCCCACACACACACACACTCTAAAGGCAGCTTCAGAGCATGATACAGATAAGGGTTCAGACTCGTCTCTCTTTGTCCCTCCCCCTCATTTTCCTGCTCACCCCCTCCAACATTCCCCTTCTCCCATGAATTAAACTGCACCACCAACTGATGCTCTGTCCACCGAATGTCACAATGCTGAATATGTGAAGAAAATACACTGTAATGTTCTTATAATTTTTGATATCCTTACTCTGAAATGTGCAGTGCATTCCAGAAAAAAAAGCGCTGTAGTGTTGCAATTTATGTTTTTGGTGTTCCCAATTTCCCTCAAGCAGACTTGTCTACTTCTTTCTTAGTTAGTGATTTTCCTCAGTGTTTCTGTGAACGTGTTGCTCTCAATCAGAGTAGTGTAAAAATACTTGGTCAAGTAATCTATGGACACTGCAGCATGTTGAAAATCACAAGCACACTCCTGACGCTGCATTCAACATAGGAAATAGGAAATGGCAAGAATGACTGATTCTTTCATCCACTGTGAGTCTCTCTTGAAACATTCAGCATCAATACACAAAACTCCCTAATCTGTTTATATAGTGCTTTATAAATAAAGTTTTTTATTGATGTAGAGGGGAAAAGAGAGCTGCCCATACAGAATACATGCTGTGTAATGCAAAGATAATATATTTCAGCTATACAACTAAAATACAAAATCACATTGCACATTTTCAGCTGGAGTTAAAAGAAAAACAATTTGTTGATGCCAAACAGATAACTGTTAAGCAAGAGACAACATATTGTTATAGAGACATGCTACAATTAATAAACAGTAACAACAGTACATTGCTTGGCCTTTTCTTCAGGTTTATATGCAGTAAGAAAAAGCACGGAAATCAAAATTTGAGCTGCATCAAAATGCATTGAGATTCAGCCTGTAATCAATTCATATCACGCTGGGTCAAAACTGAAACAAATCAGAGAGATTTCTCGGGAGGTAAGGCAGAATTGTGAAAAGCGTTATCAGATTAAAATTTTAAAGGATGAAGTAAATATGAGAGACTGTGAGAATGCCTGATTTCTCTTGGTTGTTTCAATCTCTTCATCCATTGCTTGCTCCTCCAGCAATTTCTACTATCAGCCACGTCCACTGTGCCCTTAAACATCAACATTACATCAAGTCAATTGTATTAAGTTAGCTACAGGAATAAGAAAAAGGCAACAGCAAACATCAAAATGGGCTCAGAAATGCAGGACACGTCACAAAATACCTGTTCATTTAGTTAACTGTGCTGACTAAATCCCTCAATCCTCAGTCACCTGTTCCCCCATTGTTTGTTTGAAATAGAGCAGAAATGATGAGTCAATTAATCTCATGTTGATTTGACAGAAAATAAGGCTGCACAACATGATAGAAAAATCATATTGTGATTATTTGACAGATATAACGATTGTGATATGATTCAAGATTAGTGAGAATGATCATTTTTGCATCACAATTTTCATTTTCACTGAAAAATCTATTAAAATCATGATGATGTGACATTTGTTGGAGTCTGTACCAAATAAACATGTTTTCTTACATCTGGAGAACAAGATTTGTAGGCCAGGGCATCTCTGCAGCACAACAGTACTTTATTATAATGTTTGTCACACATTTTACCTTTATCAAAAAATTGCAGCTTCTGCGATTTGGATATTGCACTTGACCAAATTGCAATTTCGATAATATTGCGATTAACTGTGCAGCCCTAACAGAAAATTAATTACTGACTGGTTTAGAAAATAAAATGTGAAGATTTGCTTAGTTTCCACCATTTAAAATAACTGTAAATTAAACTTTTTAAAAAATGTGAAGATATTAAACTTTTCACTCATGACTGTGGTGAATCCTGAAGGGCGTTCTTCATTATTCCTATCATTTTTTAGACTAAACCATCAATGGATTAATTGAAAAAAATAATTAAAGGTTTAACTGATAATTAAGTTTGGCCCTAATTTTAAAAACATTTATTTTATTTGTTGACTGCTTCTTGTGTGGATGGTTAAACAAAGATGTCGTTGGTATTAATAGCTGCATTTTCACACTCTACATACTCCCACCCACACACACCCAACACATGCATTTGCATTTAACACACACCCTCTGCCTCAAACACAAACACACACACTCCACAGTCTCCCTCTTTCTCACACACACTAAACACTGGCTCTTAACACGCCCTCTGACACTAACCCTAAGCTCTGCGTCTCCCTCTCTTGAAACACATTCTTATCACACTGGTGTTAAGTGGTGAGGCCTGAGAGGTGACGGGACACTCACCCACCCAGCATGCACACACACACACACACACACACACACACACACAGGATTACTACTGCAGTCTCTCCATCAACTCCTCCTGTATCACTCTATCCTTCCCTCAGGCTCCCTCCTCCCATAGCCTCCGCAGCTAGCTAATGTTAGCACAATCACAATGTAAAAACTGATAGCAAGACCAAAATGCCTTGGACGGTAACAAGGTTAACAGAAGCACTGCACTGGGAAATCTTAGGGTCATGAAGTCATTTTCTTGCTCATACTACAAAGAAAAACGTCAATACAACATAAATTCACCATGTGACTTCTTGTTTAACCTTGAAAAGGTTTGCAGTAGTAGAATTGTCCATTCATTTTGTAAGTATCAAAATAAAAAGGCTCTCAAACAGTCAAGGCAGACCACTTCATTATCCCAAAGGATTGTTGTTAGTGCTGCTGATCCCCGATTCTTGTGGCGAAAAGAAAATGTCCTGTAACAGTCAACACAACGCAAAATAAAATTATGATTAATTGCATAATACTGCACCGCCTTTACATGTGTACTGAACAAACAGGTTAACTGAGAATTGGTCTACTGACGTAAAATAAGTGAAAACGCCTGTGAGCATGGCTGTGTAGGGCTTTATGGTCATATTGGTCATGTGACCCTTACATTAGGATACCAAATGGTATTCCTTGTCAAATGGTATGACTGGCGTTACATTAGAGGGATGTTAGGTTCCAGGTTATGGTTTTGCTACAAAATATAAGTGTGTGATATCGATTAAATAATCTATCACATGGGCTAGCTACCTGATCCATCTGGCTAATCACACCACGTTTTTTGTTGAATTGTGCCTTTGAAGCTGTTGGACTTGTTGTATGTTGAATACAGTCCTGGGATATGTTAGAACAAACTGTATTATGTGGTTCTGATTTATAGGTTGTTTGAAGCAAGAACAATGTCACCCTCTTGAACCCAGCTGGACTGAACAAAGTGTAGTGCTCACAGGTGAACTTTTGAACTTTCTAAAAAACTGTGGACAATTATATTGGTAATGTAAATTCCTCAGCAAACCAGGATCTCACAGACATAAAACATCGTTGATAACAGAAATTAAAAGCTTAATTAATTCAATTGGTGTGCTTTCCTGTTAGCGTGAAATGTACAAACATTGCCAAATGTGTATGTCTAACTGAACTATATGAATAAAATCGGATGTATAGAATTTGTCACACACACACACACACACACCTAAATTGCAAAGGCACATGAATTTAATTAAAGTTGGCTCAGAACATTTCACAAATAATTTTCAGATGGAGAAGGTTATCCACCTATACAACCATTCAAGTAGTCCTGGCATGAAGACAGTGTTATGCACTGAGAAAAACAAATAGACAGAAAACAGAAAAGATATAGATTAGGGCTGCAACTAACGATTATTTTAAGTGAAAAATTCCTATCACAAGTTTTAAAAGCCCAGGGCAACATTTTCAAATGTCTTGTTTTATCTGACCCACAGTCCCAAACCCAAAGATATTCTGTTTAAAATTATGTAAAACACAGAAAAGCAGTAAATATTCACATGTGAGATTCTTCAGTCACAGAATAGTTGCCATTTTTGCTTGATTAAACAACTATAACTGTTAATCAATTTTTGCAAAATTGTTGCAGATTATTTCTATGTCCATCGACTAATCGATTAATCAATGAATAGTTTCAGCTCTAATCTAGATAAGACCTTTGCAGAACAAACAGGCGGGCAACCAACAGTGCATTTTGCCAGTCTCATGCATAACAGCTGTTATTATTTATGGGTGTGTGTTATGCTTATGGAAATCAGACAAGGCATGCGCATGTGTCTTTGTACTTTGGAACCTGTTTCTTTGAGTTTTCAAAGTATTCAAAACCACATAGATAATTATCAATATTGGTGCTGGATCAAAGCCTCATTGAGAGTTTAATCAACATGTTAGTCAAACAAAATTTAGCACCGTGTGCACTTCAACTCACTGGACATGGATTCCCACCTTTAAGAGGACCTGTCAGCATCCACGTTGCCATGGGAACCAGTCCTGATCAGCCCCTGATGGGGCTCAGTAAGCCTGGTCAATTAAAACGCTTAAGTTACACTTCCCCTAATGCAAGGATGGGTGTGCTCACTTCTCTGGAAAGAGCGTTTACAGTAACAAGAAAGGTCTGTGTGTCAATGCATCCTCACTTCCTGCATTATTTCATTGGACTCGCCTATGATATGGTGCTTCGCTCAACAACCACGCGCATTTTTAGGCTTCAAACAGATAATATGGTACTCAGAGGGTTGTTTTGACTGGACAGCTGTAACTAACATCAGGTTTAATGTTAACAAACGCTAGGCTAACTGAGAAAACCTCCACCCTGAAAGTCTGCCCAGCCTGCCCTAGCACTGTCAGCAACCTTGTTGTTTCTTCATCTTCTTCTCTACCGACCAGGCTGCTAGTGAGGCTAAGGTTAACCACAAGTTAACACACCAGTCAATTTTAACGTTAGGTCACAGGCTGGCAGGGCAGATGCAGTGATTTAACATTAGCATACTGGCTAACTGTTAGTATCAGTTGGAATTGCATCGACTTCCAATTTCATCTCGCCCTGGTCTTGTTACATAGACCAATATTAGACACCTCCTACACAGGTTAATATCACAGCTAGAGGCTGACATTAGCAAGCTACACCGGGTAAAAATGACCATCTAGCCGCGCTAACAGAGGTATCAATGCAGCTAGCAATCAGGCTAACCAGTCAGAAGCTAACGTTAGCTCAGCAACCCGCTCAGGGACATTCTTTCACACCACACATAGTAACGTTACACTCTGCCCTTACCTCATAGTTCATTTTCCATTGTGAAATACTGGATAAAGTAGCTCGTTGCGTATTTATGTAACCATATAATGTGGTATCTTCTCCCAAAATGAGCTGTTTTATCACCAAAGCCCTTTCCGGCGATTCTCCCGTGGTTCCGAAATCCCGACCGAATGAGGGACAGCTGGAAAATGGGGTAACATTACTAACATATCGCGAGATGTCACAGTACCTATAAGGACATCGATGCAACCTCGCGAGAACCTACAAAGCCGTTTGCTTGTCGGGATCACACACAGGGACACAGGGAAGAGAAAGGATTAGTTGCGCTCCTGACGGCTGTTGTTTATTATAAAAACATGTAAGCAAGACTAACGTGCATCTCTATCATAATGGTAAAACTTTGATCGAAGATATAATATAAATAAAGTTAACCTACCAGAGGTTTAGCCTGTGCTGTTTGCTCCCAGAGAAAGAAAAAAGGCCAATTTAACAAGGGAAATATTTTGGGAAAAATCTTTCACTGGACGAACTGCTATCAAAATTATGAGGATCAGGATTAAGACCACAAGGTGCACAAGGCAAGACTGTAGGGTCTAAGGACAGAGGGTGTCTTATGCTGTACAGATTGTAAAGCCCATTGAGGCAAATTATGATTTGTGATATTGGGCTATATAAATAAAATTGATTTGACTTGACACTTGACAGCCAAATTAAATTACATAAAGCAGAGCTATATAATCCACCATAGTGAATAATAGTTTTTAGACACATAAAACAGCAGACGTATGCCACTGGCCTACACATAAAAATCAAAACACACTTAAAAACATGTTTTTAAATCAAGGTCTAAAAAAAGTCAGAGAAATTAGATTTTTGAATGTGAAAACATCTTAGATCTGCCATGGGCAAACAAGAAGTTAAAGAAGGTGACTAGAGACAGCAAATATGTAAATCATGTAAATGAGTCAGAGTTTGGAAGATATAAGAGTGACTGCCCTTGCGATAATTAGACTAACAGAAGGAAAGCTTTGAAATACACACCTACTTTAAGACTTGTCAGTGAGTGACACATGATTGATTGCAAATATGATAGTTGCATACAAAGCTGAGCGGATGAGGGCCAATTTCTAAGTGTGAATGAAAGAAATGTTAATAAATATATGTTTTTTTTAATTCTGGGAGATGGTGGTTAACATTTTAAAACTCGACTCCCCTCACGTCACGTGGCAGTTTTACGTTAAATGATGTTATGAAGGGTTAGTTTTTCTTTGCGCTAGTAGTTGATACCTTTAAGATGTGGTAATACATAACATCCAGTAGTGGGCGGTATTGTAATAGTTTTAATACCACAAGCAAAAACTGTAAACAACGAAGAAGAAGAGGTCAGCTGACTCAAGCTAGTCAGTGTAGCAGCAGCTGGAAAGCAGCAGTATCGTTTATTCTGCAGAAGAAAATAAATAACAATAATATATGAATAAGAGTGTTGTCAGGCAGATTTTAATATTTAGCGATCTTGTAGTTGCCTCTCTGCACAGATTAAAGGTATAACAGTATGAAAGGTTTATACTGCCGAGCTGGTGTGAGTGATGCTGAGCCCAAGTTCGTTATTCAGGAAACGGTGAGTTTGTGTTTTGTCTTTCAGGGTCTGACTGCGCAGGTGGATGCTGCTGACTGAAGCCTGTCATTAGACGCCACATTTCACGGCATTACACACTAATGCATCAGCTCAGGAAAGGCGTAGGATTTTTTTCCAGACTAATCTGCATGTGTGAAACTATGGCTCCACCTGCAGACATCACTGCTGCTGAGTACTATGTAGCAGAGATGCAATCTTCAGATCACACTGAAAAGCCATCAGTCACTAATTAGTTTGTCACTTTGCCAACTGAATTGCACACTTTGATAGTGTAGTAGTTTTAAAGAGAATTGATACCAGTGTTGGTAACCTTAATATATTAGTATTACAGTGTTTAGAGGAAGAAAGTGCTGAATGATTGATTGCTAACTGCAGGCATCCATAATGTATGTCTTTGTGTGTCTGTCTCTTTATTAGAACTATTCTATGTGTCTTATTAAAGAGACAGTGTGTGTTGACTTCTGTCTGTGCAGCTGATGCTGACCTGTCTGACTGTCTGTGTCTCCCTGGTTACAATGCATAATGGTTTAAAGCACTGTATCTCTGTGTGACGGGTTGTGTCTATTTGTTTCTCTCCAGAGTCTTCCAGAGGTTTTAGGCAGCCATCTGGTCAGGGTTCAGGTAAAGGCATGTGGACTCAGCCCACTGGACCTCGAGGTACTTAAATCAAAAGATGATGTCAAAATTGATGTGAGCACAACTGTTACTTGATTAGAAAGTAATCAGGCCGTAGAACAGAAAGCTGCAATCCAAGGCAAAATAGAAAAGTGGTCACTTTTTTTGTTGCTTATATTGAAGAGTCATCTATTAATCAATAATTCATGTACATGATGGTCCAATGAGAGTCGTTAAACTTCTCTTAGATGTGCACTCTGAACATAGGATAATGAATATATTACATTTTGCAGTTATGAGTACAAAAAAGATAAGAACGCTAGCACAAAATCATGCAAAGCTTTATTCAAAATAAAACATTCAAAAATCATAAAAAAGGATAAAAACATCAAACCAGCAATAAATAGTTTAATATGAGATAATAGGTTAAAGGCTTAATTAACACCTAATTAATCATTGCAGTTACAGGTATAGTTTATGGGGGACACGATTCATTTAAAAGTAAGATGATCTAGATTCAACTATGAAGTGCATTATTAAATGTTTTAATTGTTGAAATGCATTTGAAAATACTGTCCTATACTGTCAGTGATCAGTTGTAACTGACATCTTATATCCTTACCCACAGCATACAGGCTGTTTGGAACTGTAGTTATATTGTGTCAGCATTGTTTCTTAACTTTCACGGCAGTAAAGGTCACTGAGTTAAATTTAAATTAGTTGGTTAAATACATTACCCCTTGTACGACTGTAGTGATCACTGAAGACTCCTCTTCTCTCTGCCCGTCTGTCCTGTGCTCCAGCTGCTTGGCGACGTGGGGGTCCAGAGAGATTTCATCCCTGTTGGCAGAGAGGTGGCCGGGGTCGTCCTGCAAGGTTGTAAACAAATGCAGTTTTCACTGGCGATGATACATGATTGTTCAAAAGTCATACATGTGATTAGTAGTGAGTGCCTTCACAGACCTTTGTCAGCACCAGTTTAACTGGTTTGTTTGTTTTTTCCTGCAGTGGGCGACAATGTGTCTTTCTTCCAGCCGGAGGATGAGGTCGTAGGTAGGACATTTTTATTTACCTGATCTAGGAGATGCTTTCTGACTCTGACGGTGGTTGTTTGTGAAAGATGGAGCATGTGATGTTAACTGTGTGGATACTGGAGAACATGACAGGAATTTGTGGGGTTAGGGTTGTTATTTAGGGATGCGTGATTTTGAAAAGTTTTGCCAGTATCTGATAACTAATCATTTACAACTAGAGCTGGGTGATTATTCAGTGTTATCATGTATCGCCTCTTTATATTATTATAATGTGAAAACATTTTCAAATCCCTGATTGCCTGCCTAAATTGTCTAAATTAATAAGTAAAATCTGTAACATTGTTAGATCTTATTCTAAAAACCTCTTGACTCAATAAAATAAGACTAATGTGAGTTCAGCTTTTTACCATGTTATTTCGAATGCTTAATATTGGAACATATGTGTAATCGCAGTATTAATGGTGTCCATATTGACCTTACTCATAACATACACTGTATATCTCATCAACCTTCCCTTTCCAGGTATCCTGCCTCTGGACTCTCCCTGCTCTGGACTCTGTGATGTCATTGACATAGATGAACACTATTTAGGTAGCATACTCGCACAAACACAGCCCGAATAATATGCACTTTGTTCCTGCAACGAGCCATTATCATCAAACACAAATTCTCACCACACAGTCAACCAACACGTATTGTTGTTTTCTCATAAAAGTCATCACTTTCATCTTGATTCCTGCTATATTGTCTGTGTGACAAGTTGGCTCACAAAAAAAAAAGCTCCAGGTCACATTCCCTCATCTAAAAGGTCAAACTGTTCTCAGCTGCTCACAGTGGTTTTCTGAAGCCTTTCATCTGCACGTCCTATACTTCAAACACTAATAGAAAGTGGTGCGGGCAGTTTGAAGAAAGCAGAATAGTGTAAAAGCACCTTATGTGCACAGACTGCCCCCCTCTTTCACCTGTAGTTTCTGTCTGACTTCATTTTAAAGCCTTTTAAAATGAGAGAACATGTGTATGCTGTCCTTGTAGGTGATAGGAAAATCATTTGAAAGCAGTTTATAAAGCAGAGTTCACCTCTTGAAACTGTATCTGCTTTTATACAAATATCAATCAGCTCCCTCAAAGCATAATGAAATCTGATCCAATAAGCGTGTGTGTTTCCGTTTCTGTTCTCCAGTTCAGAAGCCAGAGAAGCTCAGCTCGGTGTGTGTTGCGGGAGCGCTGCGTGACGGCCTCTGTGCTTACACTGCTCTACACACACATGCTCGCATGGCAGCCGGACACACACTCCTGGTCATGGACGGAGCCAGCGTATGTAAAAAATACCAAAGAATTGGGCGTCTGTGTGACATAGCGGAGAAACACACTCACCATAGCCCATCAGGGGACCTTTGTTGCAACATGTTTTTTTCTCTGCATGTTTCCTATCTTTTAAAACTATTAAAGACATAAAATGTTTCAGCATTGTATGAATTCCACTAAATGTCAGTGTGCATGCAAGCGTAATGTTCCCATCTCCCTCCTCAGTCTTTTGGCCTTATGTGCATCCAGTTGGCTTGTTACCACGGAGTCAAGGTTCTGACGACGTCACACTCGCCGCAGAAACACACATTTCTGGAGCAACTTCGGCCCAGCGTAGGTATGTGTGGGCCAAAGCCTTTTTAAAATCCTTAACAGTCTGTATTGTAAAGTTTTAAACCCAATCTTCATGGAGTGTCTGTAAAATGTTTTCAAATGCATTTGCTACGAAAACACAGCAATTATTTTAGGTGCACTTCTTTTCTGATCATGCTCTTTTGCTCCTCTCTCTCTTTTTTAAAGTTGCTTCTTTTTCCTATCTTCTTCTGTTCTTTTCTCCTTTTCTCTCCTCCCCTTCATATTTTCCTCAGGTGTTCAGGATCCTTTAGTAGGTGAGAGCTTTTCTTTGTCGTTCTAACCGACTTAACATGCTTCCTTCCTTGCTGGTCTTCTCATTCCTGCAGTAAATAGCTGTTGGATCAATCAACATGAGCTGTAGTTTTATCGCGTTGCGTATCCCTCACATGTTTGAAGCCAGGATGATTTCAGTGTACGGCAAATCACCACAGTTAGTATATCAGATGTATTATTTTGGTAATAACTTTTTACACATTTTGTCACAGAGTTAGTATTAAATTGAGTTATGTAAGATGCAAGATAAGACCTTGTTATTTTCTCAGTCTAAGTAAATGTTGTAAAAAGGAGACTGAATAAAAAAAAATTAAAGTCTTAGTCTAAAACCTGCTGCCACCATGTGGATAATATAGAAATTGCAACCACTGCAACATAAATGAGCTTCCAATGAGATATTTTGTGCAGAGTAGAATTGCAAACTGGCATTGAGACTGGTACTCAGTCAGCAGATTTTCAAATGTATTATAAACCAGATTTGTCTTTGTGTGTAAAGCCAAGGTTATTCCAGTGTATAACGAGTCATCAGACCTGCTGCCAGTGGTTTTGGAGGAGACAGGAGGACTGGGAGTGGATATAGTCATAGACTCTGGAGGTAAACCCATTGATTCACACTGTTGAACATGTGTATGATTGTAAAAATGGACATCAGACCTGTCAGTGTGCTCTCAGACTTCTGAATGGTACTTTAGATCAACCCAGAGTCTTTAAGACTACGCAACCTTCAATTTAACATCACAACACCAGAACACTTCCCTGTGTGTTTGTGTGCCACTGTGTGTGTAGTGCGTCTGCAAGAGGAGAAGGAGTCAGAGGAGATGAAGCTCCTCCCACACAAACATGACATCATCAGTGTGCTGGGAGTGGGGGGGCACTGGGTCACGTCCCACAAAGACCTGCAGGTGAGTCAATGTCAGACATAAAAGCTGCATCATACAGTGATTACTTCATATTGATTATTTTATTATCCCTCTTCTTTGAAAATCTCCAGTTAAGAAGATAAACTGAATACAGACGACAGCTTGACTCTATTCCTAATGGGCTAAGAAAATAAGCATTTTATTAAACAAATAAGTATTATCATAATTTTGTACAGCTCAATTCAAAAGTTCAAAGTGAAGGTATACCTGGTCAGTCTGAATGTTTTCAACCTCAGTACTACCGTTGTGTGTTTTTGTATTTTTACAGTTGGATCCTCCAGATTGCAGATTACTGTACTTAAAATCGGCCTCTGTGACTTTCCTCAACCACGAAGTCTGGACGGCTTCATCAGCTCAGCAAGGAAGATACCTCCGTATCCTGTCCTCACAGTGTGTAATCTCAAATACATGCACATGATCAGGCACATACCTTTCCTCCTTAACGGCCTTGTGTCAGATATTCTGAAGGACATTGTGGAGAAGATGTCAGCTGGAGTACTCAGGTAACTCAAACACACCACTCAGTAGGGTTGTAACGGGTCAGGCACATTAAAGCTCTAGTGGGTAAGATGTCCTGTTTGTCCATGGGTAGATACTGGTGTCAGACAAATTTGTCATACTGAATACAAATTCAGTTTGCCCAATGACAATTAACAAGATGAGCCGTTCAGAAAATGGATGAATAGTGGAAATAAAATTTGATCAAACTCAGTATCAAAACTTTCAAAACATGAAATATAAATTTAAATTCAGTTCTTAAATTCATTCTTGTTGGCAGTAATGCTCCCTCATATAAAGGTTAGGCTAAATCACAAAGTAGGTATCTTTCTCATCTCTTTGGTATAATTGTAAATGCAGGTTGGTAAACATGAGCATGTCACATGACATGATTTCATTTTAATTTTTCTGGGTGACCTCTTTCTGCCACTATTTGAAAAGTTGCCTAGTGCAGCTTTAAATATAGGAGAGGAAGGAAACTACAGGTAAAAACTGTATTTTGTGTGTCACATCTCTTCTGTCCTTTCTCTACCCTCTGCAAGTTACTCCACCAAAACTGCAAGCACAAAATATGGAATTACCGCCCACTGTTTTCAAGATGCATACACCGTAGTCTAACTGAATCAAATGTAATCTGTTGGTCTGTCTGTTTGGTTTCAATCTGTCGCTCCAGACCTCAGCCTGAGGAGCCAGTCCCGCTCTATGAAGCCACAGTCGCCATGGAGACTGTCCAGCGTCACCAGAAGAAAAAGGCGGTTGTTCTACTCTGACCAGAACGCACTCAGACATTCGTCTGGGGTCACTTCCCTCTGCAGTTCAACTTAATTAGCAAGCTTTAATATAGCAAGTGAACAATTACAAACAGTCATTGTTTTTACTTGTTAAATGTTTTTAGGGGCCTGAAAGCTATCGCAGCATGCATCAGCTGGAACATCATGATGAACCTGTCGCCTTTCTGGGCTAACACTCAGAAAAACACACTCATGTTAACAGCCCACATTAAAGCCTGTCTGCTCATTGTTTGTTACTTGGTTTCTTTGAGAATCCACAATGATTCATTTGACTCAATAAATAGATATTTTATCAGAAAAAGATGAATTCTGGTGATTTTCTTGAGGGACATATTTTACAAGTTTTATGTTTTGCTTACAAGTCGTCCAAATTCCAATATAAACAGGAACTGCAATGTATGTGGCTGTCATAAAATGTGTTATGTAATGTTGCAGTTGTCAGCTCCTGAATGGAAATGATCAGGAACTGTACTGTTCTGTACCGTCAATCAGAAAATAAATAAGACAACATGAAGGATTTGACAGTCCTTATTGACCGATCTGCTCCTCTCTACTCTTCCATGAGTCCAGAAGGTTCCAAGAATAGTTTGTTTACAGTAATTTTAGTGTACTGTATCTTTGACCTTCACTTGGCTCAATTGATGGTGGTGATGAGAGCCTCACTGTCTTTATAACAGGGCTGACGCTCTTTCATCATACCTGCGATTAAACTTGTGACCCTGTGGTTACAGGACGTCAGACAATCCTGCTGCCATACTGGTCTACAAGCAGAACAGGAACATGGAGACTGTCCAGCCACGACTGGCAGGCCAGAGCACCGATCAGATGTCAGCTCACAGTGTCATCATCAGGTTGGCGTGACAACAGTTTGTCTGGTTGTCTCAGCGTGTCTTCCAGTGCCTCAAGACAACTTCCCAGGATGCACCTCTCCTCCTGTCGCAGTGACTTGACCACATCTAGCTGCTCCCTGACTGACTGGTCACACTGCTGGAGGAGGTGGGAGATCTAAACACACACAGCACATAAAAAAATAAAAATAAATCAGGTCATGTGTTGCATCACTGGAAAATAGTTTGCTACAGTGTGTGTGCGCGTACACACACCTTTTCCAGAGTTCTGTGTGTGTCTTGTAGCAGTCTCTGACAGAGAGTCAAAGCTGTCTGGACGCTCCACTCCTCTCTCTCTTCACTCACCACCTGGCCGAGCAACACTGCCTTCCAGTGGTGACTATGAAAATAAACACACATCTAATAAATCATTTATAACCATAGACACTGTCAGCACTGACAAACTCAAAGGGCACAAAAGTAGATTTTAGAGCAGAATAAGAAAGTGGAGCTTCCATTTTATACATATATATATGATAGTGTTTGTGTGTGTGTGTGTGTGTGTGTGTGTGTAGTCTTACTACAGTGTTTGTGGCAGCGACAACAGTCTGAGAGCCGTCATCAGCCTCCAACTGGGACCTTCACTGGACACAGTGAGATTACTGACAGGGACAAAGAGTTAGGGGAGTTGGAAGGAAAAAGCTGGAGTCATTTTATGCATCCACATTTAAACTTATTATAATTTAATAATGTTTAATTTTAATATTTATTATTTATTTTGAATTAATCTCTGTGTGCAATACAGAAATATCACTGGATATCTATCTTAGCATAAAGTTTGGACACACGGGGGAACTGCTACTATGCTGGGCAAGACAGACAACATGCACTTGTTCCAACTGTTCCTTTCACATCCCTCTTGGTTCCTCTATAAAACTATAATAAAAATAATAATAGTATCTAGTAAAAATATTACCACGGTTTACAGACAAACCATATAATACATAAAAGGATCAATGACAGTCTTACTGAAGGAAATTGTTCTCTTTGAGAAACTTGATCTTCTGATCCAAACTCCTGTCGCCTCTTAAAACGTCACAGAGGAGATCTGAGGGCCCACAGAGCAACATACAAATACAGACTTCACAAGAAATCACAAGCTATACAGCAATACCATTTTATGTGTTTACAAAACAAGGTATGCATTTTAAAATATTACTAACAATACTGTTATGTTGAAATTACAGCATTTTTCAAATTGATTCAAATATATATATATATGTATATATATATATATATATATATATATATATATATATTTATTTATATGTGTGTGTGTGTGTGTGTGTGTGTGTGTGCGCACACACTGGTTATCCAGCAAGTATACAAAATTTTAACTCTAATTTTAAAGAGCAAGATTGGCTGGTTTTACAGTGCCATCAACTTTTCCTCCAGCCTGAACCTTATCAAGACAACAAACTAAGACAACAGCTGCAATATCCTTAAAAACTTTTGCTACAGAGACAACAGACATTAATCTGTGTTGCCGTCAAAAAATCTGGAGCTGCTGAGGCAAAGATGATGAGTATTTTTCTGTTTCCTGCTGTAGTTCACCTGTATCCACATAGACCACACTGTGTGGGTTGCAGTGGGCGACAAATCCGTACTCTAGCATCAGGCGCTGGTTATCATGGGAACCGTAGTTAATAAAGGCCTGCTGGTAACGGAGCGTCCCGGAAACGCTCCTGATTTCATAACATCTTGTTACGTCATTGAAACTTGCTTTTACCTGGGGATATAACATATTTACATGAAATTTGTGAAAAGTCATTATTGGCTCAGTTTCTACTGAGTGCTTTTACATATAGTTAAGTGTTTGTATGTGTTGAAGTTTACCTGTACGTCAGGGCGGTGGTTAAGCAGGTCCAGAAATGGAGCTAAAGCATAAACATCCTGTCCAGACAGGAAGTTGTTGGATGGGTGGGACATGAAGACAGAGCGTGTGTTGACACTACACCACGCCCACCTGGAGGAGGAGGAGGGCAACAGCTTAATAACCTGACAGATGAATAGTCCAACAAATTTTATTTTAGATTTTAAAAATTGTCCCATTTATTTTATACCAAAATAAATAAAATACCACTGAGAAAAGTCCTGCTTTTTTGAAAATGTATTGACTAAAACTTTGCACACCTTTTAAATTTATGGAAAGGCTTATATTTAACATTTATGTGTGTGTGTGTGTGTGAATACATGTGTGTACCTCAATGCTTCATATGTCAACACCTCCTCCACGGGCTGACTCAGGATTGGCTGCAGGGATCTGGATCAAGAATAAATCACTTAGAACTTGGGATGTTATTGACATTGTTCACATAAGGAAGACTGATGGAGCCACTTCTTTTGTTTATGTCTTTTGAAGAATTACATGTATTGAGATGTATTTCAAGTGCCAGGTTTATACTTGCATATTGAAATAAAGGACAAATGTTGCAAAATACCAGCTTCAAAGCAAAGAAGACTATCATCTAAATGCGAACATTTAGTGTGTCACAAAATCTTGTATTTTGCATGTAATGTTATGCATTAGGCAACTTTGCCCTACTAATTCTAGTCTGAACACACCCTTACACATAACCTGAACAACTTGCTACAACTGTCCTGTGTGCCGGAGTCACCTGAAAAGGTCTTGATTAAAGGAGTGGATTTCTCGCACCGCCTCCCTCTGCTCTAAAGCCCGTCTCCGCACACTGGTAGGCAGAACAGCCATGACATCATCAGTGAAATAGGCAGGGCAGGTGTAAGTGGTGGGCAGCACGTTGATGTAGTGGAACCAATCAGAGGCCTCTCCTCGCTGTCGCTCACACACCAGGAAGACACAGAGTGCCAGCAGGGGAGAGAGGCGAGGCTTCCAGCTGGAGAGACAAAAATGATGCCAGTCAACCCTTCCGAGTCTGCCCTCTAGTCCCTTGGCCTATCCACTTTGTGTGTGTATACATATTTGCAATATTATTAAATTTACCTTACTCTTTTGCTATTATTCAAGTCATTACGATAAAAACACAAACTACCAGAGTTGTAGTCAACACCACTGACACACTGAAGTTATTGCAGGGTTGCATTAGATTTAACAGTTGTTATTCTGTCCAGCTCTGTATCTGGTCATGGAAAAGCTGATATTAGCATATTCTGATATCTTAAATTGTTTCACTTGTGTATGAATGTGTGTGTGTGTGTGTGTGTGTGTGTTTACCTCTTGATATACTGTCCCAGGTAGCTGTCCAGAACAGTTGAGGTTGTGAGGAGACAGGACTCTGGCAGAGAAATTACCAGCTGGCCAGGCTGACAGAAGAAAGAGAGACAGACAAAGAGAAAGATTGTAACACTCAAAAACCACAAGAAAAAATGTAGATGAAAAGAATGAATGAAAAACCGATCAAACAGAAGACCAGCCATTTGGCCTCAAGCTATTTAGTTATCATGCAGATAGTTATAGATGCTTATACGTGCACATGCACACCTTATTGTTGACAATGAGAAAAATATAGAATGACGCTAGTCTCTTTTTCTCTCTTTTCTATGATACACATTGAAGTAATTACTAGCTATAGAAACTGTATACATAAGTTATTACTGTGTTGTAGTTTATTCAGTCAGATGCACCGATGCATTTTAGCTGACTCACCTTTATGGTCTTGAGAGCTTGCAGTCCTCTGCCTGTATCTAGATTACGAGAAGCAACAAACACACACAAAGTCTGTACTTCAATCCATCAATCAGATTATTATACAAAGGTTGAGTGCAGTGAAAGGTTTATCTGATCTTTTCTACATCACAGCCAATGGCTGCTCTCAAGCAGTGGAATCTGGAGAAGCAGACTGACTGTTGTACCTGTCAATCATGGGATGTTACAACTAATGTTTTGTCACATTAGAAACTGAATGTTCATCTCAACATCACACTGCAATCCAAAAGTCTACAAAATCCATGTCTCGTTGTAGATCTCTGGTGCAGATGGTGCCAAATGCTACTTAAGTCTCTCTGAGCAAGACATCTAACAGCTACATACTGCATTTGTGAAGACACCTACTAAGGCAAATAAATATATCACATAGGAGCCCTGAGGTTGAGTAGGTAGAGTGTACTGTAGAGTACAGTAGGACACGAGAGTCATACCAGTGAAGAGGGCTGGCTTCAGCAGCGTTGAGGTGAATCCCCGTTGGTGAAGAAACTTCAACAGCCTCACATACTGCCGCTGGTGACACAGCGAGACTGAAGAAACGGAGAGAACAAGACTGGTGATGAACGAGACCAGAAGAGAGGCCTGTCTGTGCCGACGGCCAACAATACAGCAGTAAACTGGTTTATACCTGACTGGACGACACTTTCTTGTTTCTGCCTCCTCTTCCTCGCAGCCCGTCCAGCCCGATGCCTGCGACCCCCCATGACCCCACCTGGACCTGTACACAATAAACACACCTTAGCATGGCTTAAACTCTCTCTCTCAGTGATGCTAAAACTCATGTGATCTCCAGTTGGCAAACCAACCACACAGTATTCAGAACTTTTACAACATTTGGTGACTTTATGAGGCTGTAGAGCTCAGATCCCTCACATACTTAACTTCTGATTACTATGAACAAAATAACTATAAATATCACCAAAGCAAAGATGCTCTCTTGTGCAAGAAAGATTCTACCCCCCAATTTGCTTCCAAATCATTAAAACGGTTTATGCTTTTTTCATCTACACTCAGTCGCCATTTTATTAGGTACACCTATCTTAAGCTAATGCAGTTTAATACAACAACTCTGCAATAAATCCTTACCTTACACCTGAAGGTTATAATGATCAGGTTTTGTTTGGACGTGTTTTGACTTTATAGTTATTTTGGAGCCTGTATTTTGTGTTGCAGGAAAGTTATGTTGCATCATACTGACAGGTCTTTCTAATATTAAGTCTAACCCATTTTAAAATAATAAATAATAGAAACACCTCTCCGTATAACACAATACAATTAAACAGCACTTCAAACTACAGCCTCCAAAATAAAGTTGAATCAACATCTTTCTATAACAGTTTCAATTATGACCTTCATGGAGGTGGGGCTTATTTCACGGCTGAACCTAATAAAATCAATAATAAAACCTAGATTTACCCAGCTGTACCTAATAAAATATTATATTAAAATTGTATGCTTTCAGTGTACTTCTAGTAACCTAGTAAACAAGGTAACTACCTAAGTATATACACATGTTACAGTAGTTAAAACATAGCAAACCACTGTTATGGTGTCTCCCCTACATAAACAGCTCAACATACCCAACATGCACCGCACACCAAAGACAATGCCATTTATCAACGAAATTAAACTATGGGTACATACATACATTACATTAAAAACATACAGAATCAAACACAAAATACAATACCTAGATATTATTCTCATCTGTATGAAATCTCTATCCTGCACGGCGGCTCCTGCGCTGGGTAGCTCACAAACCCACGTGGTCAAATTGTTTTTCCGGGTGTGCGCACTGACACTGCGCCGCAAACCTCCACGTTTCCTCCCTGTTTCTCCCATTTTCCCGTGCAGCGCTTATCTCCTCTCTCTGCAGCTTCTCCACCGCAGGTTAACTCAGCACTACAAGGCCAGCTTAAAGTAAGAAGCCTCCATTTCACCTCGTAGTTAGAGAGTTAGCAGCTTGCTAACCTAAAAATGTGCATTTTAGTACTTATATTTGTTTGAAAATAGGTCGGTTCACTAACTGAAATATGCTCAATATGCGTTAGTGTTATGTAACGCAAAAACAATGTTCGGAAATCAGGCGAAATGTCCTGTCTTAAAGCCAACGGAATATGTAATTTAACTCGTGATCTTACCTAATGCCTTTAAGTCTTGCTCTCGAGTTATATAAGGTTAGTTGCACACCCTAGTTACAACAGCCATAATGCATAAATCCTTGTAAAACCAGTTCTAACGTTAGAAGTTTGTATCAGGGCTAAAGGTCACAACAGCCACCCAGTGCTGCTGGTATGACTCTGCACTTTTTTGTCTACTTTGTCTTTTTGATTAAATTGTCAATTTTTAAGTTGAAACTGTATATCGTACAATATATTGTATCATTTTACAATTTAAAGCTATTTTTTTACTATCATACAAGAAAGTGGCACATTAAGTTCCCACTTTTAATGTCTTATATCAGAGTAAAAAGTCTGTTTTTATGATATTGCTTGGTCACCAATCATTGGCTTCTTAATAATAATAATAATAATAATAATAATCTAAAATAACTTAATCCCAGTTATATTAGATTATAGACTATTCTCACAGTTCTGTCTCTGAAATTGTCACCATGACTCTGCAAATCTTCTCTCTTTTCAATCTCCTCCTAATTGTCTGATAACAATTGCCTCAGAGTTTATTTGAACAGAGTTGAGAAAGTCGCTGGCTCCTCAGGACTGAAAACTGAGCGTATTTTATTTTTTTTTTTTTTTGCTGTTAATGAGTATTTAATATCTGAGTTCATACGCTGATGTCTCTCTGTACACAGACATGTCTACCAGGGTTGCCGTGGTAACGGGCAGTAACAAGGGCATTGGTCTGGCCATTGTCCGAGCGCTCTGCAAGCAGTACCAAGGAGACGTTTACGTCACAGCCAGAGACGTGTAGGTAGCTCACCTGGTAACACCTGGACTAGGCTGATGCATAGACCTCAACATATTGCAATATCAATCATTTCACAATTTTACCAAAATGTCACTGACAGGATCTTACCTTTGTTTTATCTGTATATATTTATTTTTACTTTCACGTTTCACCAAATCTCACTTTTCAAACACACAGATGGCTTGCCCATTTTTTAGAAAAGCCTCTGCACGCCTGTTTTAAAATGAAATCCAGAGAAACCTGACCCATGAAAAGGGACAATAATTACATTAGTGTTGTGGGAATTTATTATTTTATGGAAAAGGAGAGGCTGTCCAAGCTCACAAGTTTGTATTAGTGCAATGTTTCACCCTGCAGGATCAAGTCAGGCAAACATTCATGTGAACAAAAAACAGGCTATATGTACAGGAAAAAAAACTGACAGCTCAACCTACGATTGGGAGATCACATGATACAAAATAACAACCATATCAATTTGCTATGTACACAGAAAACACGCAATGTTTTTAAAAAGAGAATCCCATGAGGATTAACCAGAGCTGCTCTACGTGACTCTGGCAGATTATTTTGTGTTCATGTAGTTCTCTTCGCTCAGAGTAAGAAGCTGACCGCGAAAATATGTTTTGAGGGGCTTTAAAATCATTGGGCCAGTTCTTTACAGGCCTCTATGCAGTCGGAGAGCTAAACTGAAGAAGCAATAACTGAACATTTTCTAAAACAAAACAAAGAACACTTTTGCTCTTTTTGCAGCGGTCGTGGTCAGGAAGCAGTGAAGTCTCTTGCTGCAGATGGACTGAAGGCCATGTTTCACCAGCTGGACATCAACGACCTGAACAGCATCACCACCGCTGCTGCATACTTTAAAGAGAAGTACGGAGGAGTGGACGTCCTCGTCAATAATGCTGGGATAGCATTCAAAGGTAGGATTACAATGATACATTGATATATATTATACTACACTGGAGCCATACACACAACAATGTTAAAATATGTTAATATTACTACTATCATATTAAATAGAAGTTAGCAACAGCAGCATCAATCTTTAGTCTTATACCAGTTCAAATCATTCAGTAGTATAATTTGACAGATAATTACTATTATTATTAGTAGGAGTAATAGTTGCAGGGTTGTACAATAATGGCTAAAATGACAATCCCAATCATTTTTGCTCAAAAGTTTGAGTCTTTTTGCTTATTACAATTATTCATTCAAATTATTCCATCTTAGAGAACAATATAATATATTCTTTTCAAAAAGTAATCTGTCTGTATGTCCACATTGTACTCATTATTGCCTCAAATCTACAAATATTTAAATCAAAATGTCCTTTTTCACATAAAATCAGTAAAAAAAAAAAAAATCAGTATAAGCATTTGCTCAGTATGCCACCAAAGCATTAGACCAAATAAAAAGGATTTAGCTCTACTTTCAGACTTTCATTAGTTTCCTGAGTAGAGAAAACGCTATCACCTGCAGCCACAACTGTGTTTGGGAGGAAAGACTAATCACAGGGTTAAAAACAAATGCAGGTGTTCGGTTAAACACTGAAAAAGGAGCACTTGACTTGATGCATTTCAGCAGGCACTCTAAATGCAAAGCATCAATAATGCACCCAGTAAGTGCAGTTAAGTATATATTACATATTTGAGTTTGCAAATATATTTGAACAGCTTTTATTCGTACCATTTTTCATCCCTAATTGACTGACTCGCTCACTGAGACAACAAATGGCATAAAATGACAGTATTGCTGACGTTTGGAGCTGCGGCTATGAATTGAAGGAGACTATCAATAAGGAGGTGACAACGACATCTTGTCAACTCTCTCTCTTTCTCGCGCTCTTCAGTGGCAGACACAGCTCCATTTGCAGTCCAGGCAGAGGTGACCCTCAAGACAAACTTCTTCGCCACCAGAGACATGTTGACTCACTTCCTGCCGATCATCAAAGCTGGAGGTAAGGACACAGAGCTGGACCAAGTCTACTGTCTTCCCCTGCTGTCTTAATTAACAGCTCAGTCCACAGCCTACTTTACAGTTTGTTTGTTTTAAAATTGGCAGAATAGTTTGAGTGGTTGTTCTACTCAGTGTTCCAGTTTCAAGAGTTTGTTTGGTCTTGATTCAGAAAAAGTGAACAAAAAAGTTTTAAAAAGATGAATAGTGATGTGGGCTAGCTTAATTTGGTTAATTTTAATTGGCAACGGTAAAAAAAGTGACTTTAGAAATTCTAAAAAGCTCTTGGTAAAATATGTGATCACAACAGTCCCCAAAACCTGCACCTGCTGTCTCTCATGTTTGTGTATTTTAGGCCGTGTGGTGAACGTCTCCAGCTTCGTCGGCTCCCGCACTTTGAACCAGTGCAGCCCGGCCCTCCAGGAGCGTTTCCGCAGCGAGGACATCACAGAGGAGGAGCTGGTGGGACTGATGCAGAGATTCGTCGACGAGGCCAAGAAGGGCGAGCACAAGCAGGGCGGCTGGCCTGAAACGGCGTACGGCGTGTCCAAGACTGGACTGACGGTATGACTCATCAGTCTGTCTCCCAATTTTTAATCAGGCATCTCATCTGTGGAGATCAAGAATGAGTTTGCAGGTCTTAAAATGTAAAAAAAAGCAGAGGAAATTTGGTGAGATCTATACCCTCATCAGTCAATAAGGGACAAAAGATTTGAGAAACTCTGATTGACATGCTTCTCTAATGCCATATTTCCTTTCATAGAGACATTGATTATACATATGTGTCTCTGTGTGTGTCTTCAGACCCTGTCCATGATCCTGGCTCGTCGTTTGTCCAAGGAGAGACCGAATGACTTGGTAATGACTGAAATATAACGACTTTTAATCAAACAACAAACAAGAACCATCTATTAGACTTTTCAGCATAGTAGTTTGTTAAAAGAGGTCAAAATAATGTTAAATGGACTTCATATCTGTTATACATTTTTATAATTTATTGTGTAAAATCTGCTTTTCTACAGTGCAGACGCTCTTCTCACTTGCTCTCTGCTTAGCTGTTATTTTTGCTACTTTTTTGTACTTGTCTCAAACTACGAAACCTTTAAGGATGTTTCCTGGACAGTAACAACTAAATCATCGTGAAGATAATTTATGACACCTCTGGGTTGCCATTATCTACTTTGAACTACCTTCTGCTTTCCACGTTAACGCGACAGAAACAGTAACTTGGACTGCACTATGCCTCTCTGCTCAGCTCATCATAAATTGTTGCAGAAGATTATCTGGGACAGGTCTGCTTACTGTCCCCAGAGTCAAAGCTAAACATGGAGAAGCAGCAAGCTCAGGTTTTATGCACCAAATATCTGGAACAAGCTTGAAGTTTGCTCCAACTTCTTCTCTGACTTCTCTGTTTGCCTCTGCATTTTATCAAGTTAAACTTGGGACTATTTATTCATATCTTGCACTGCACTGTAATTTTTATACTACTGTTTAGTCTGCATTATTTGATTTTAGATTATTTTAATGTTCTATTTTACTTTGTAATCCTTTTAATTTCATTTATGTCTTATGTTAAGCACTTTGAATTGCCTTGTTGTTAAAAAGGTGCTATACAAGTTAATTTGCCTTTGCCTTGCCTAAAATAAATTGATATCATAAGCAGGTTGGACAGTGGGACCAGAAACAAATGACAAATTAAGGATTTTATCCCCAACAGCATCTGTTTATCAGTTTTGTGGTTTTGTTTCCAGTGAAAGCATCACTGCTAATATACATTTTTGTTGCATTTTTTTTATTATTTTTACAGATCTTGCTGAACGCCTGCTGTCCAGGCTGGGTGCGCACTGACATGGCCGGTCCGAAAGCCCCCAAGTCACCAGATGAGGGCGCTGTCACGCCAGTCTACCTGGCATTGCTGCCGCCTGGAGCCACGGAGCCTCATGGAAAGTTTGTCTCTGATAAAGAAGTTCAGCCGTGGTGAAAGGGTTAAAGGGACCTGAGAGTGTGTGTGTGTGTGTGTGTGTGTGTGAATAAATGAAAGAGTGTAAGTGTTTCCACTTAAACACTAAATTGCCAAAAACTTCCATTAAAAATAGATTTTTCCCCCCAAAAAAGTAACATGTTCACCATATGAACAGTTTGACACAAGCATCACACAATCTGGAAAAACTATTACAACATTTTAAAGTATTAAAGTAACAGAAAGAGTTTAGCAGTTAAAGGGGCAATATGCAAGAACTGAGACTATTCTCCACCTGTAGAATTTGCCTGCTCGCCCGATGTAATAGTTTGGTGAAAGAGAGAAACGTGAATTTAGAAGGTGTACAGTTGTATTTTTCAGTTTGATAAGGAAAATTCATTTTTTTTTTATGTTTTAAACTAAAATTCTGCCCAAATCTTGCATATTGCCCCTTTAAACCAAATGGTGATTGACGTAAAACCAAAACCAAAGTTACTCAAATTATTCCAGTGGTATGGTGTGTGTGTTTGTGTCTGCTCGGTTATATGCAACAATAATCGTGCATGAATCTGTGTAGGTGCTGGCTAATCGCTGGTGTTTTTGAAAAAACCTAAATTTTTGCTTTGTTTCACTTTTGCCATTGGTAGTATAAACATTTCGATATATTTTTTACATGGAAAAAAGGAAACTTGCCTTAACTGAAAGAAATGTGAAAATAAAATGCTTTTCTGGTACAAACAAAATGCTTTTCTACAATACAAATCTTTTTTCATGAAGATGTTACATTGCTTTGATGTCAAAAACAATAAATTAACTTTAAAATCAAAAATACTAAAATATTAATTTACAAAGACAAAGAACAGGACAATACACAAACAGTGAATGGGCCAAAATTACATCTAAATATACATCATCAAATAAATTATAAAATTATGATGTACATATACACAGATATATTGGGAGCTTGAGGTCTCCATGGAGCTCCTTGCAGCTGCTGGGATGGCATTCTGGGATATGAGACGGACAAACAATCAGGGGAAAGACAAAAACAAAACAATTTCCACACTCTGGTTCTTCTCTGCCTGAAGGAGTTATCCATCCTCTTCCTCTGGCACACTTGGATGAAGACCTTTTGCGGTCCCCTGAGTGTTAAATTACAAAAGGCTCCAACCTTCATCAACACAGATCAGATGTCAGATGTCAGATGTGTTTATTTTCCATAAGTACATTACAGATATAAAGGTGAAGTCAAACGTAGGTTGCCTTTGATTTGCTCTATAGTATAGTAACATTTAACGATGTAGCACGCACCTATAACTCTAATTTATAGACACATTTATGGAGAGAGCTATAGCAACACAAAATATTAATAAAGCTGACATATTACACAAATATTCATGATATTATTTATGAGAAACATGTGTTTGTAGTTTAGTGAGGCTGATAACAGCTGCACAGTGGGCAAAGCACACACAGTAAACCCAGGGTTCGTCTGAGGTCAGGTGTCATGGTTACCCAACATGTCGTCAGCGGTCCAAGCAGGGTTTTAAATGTCATTTGGAAATGTGGGTGAATGTTTAAACTTTCAGGAGAAGCCCTGGTAATCTAGGGGTTAAAGGGACAGTTCACCCCAAAATAAAAAATACATATTTTCCCTCTTGCCTGTAGTGCTATTTATCCATCTAGATTGTTTTGGTGTGAGTTGCTGAGTTTTGGAGATATCGTCCGTAGAGATGTCTGCATTTTTTTGAATGTAATGGCAATGTAACTATATGGCACTCGGCTGGTGGTGTTCAAAGTGCCAAAAAATACATTTGAAAAACTCAACAGCAATGTCTCTTTCCAGAAATCATGACCCGGTTACTCAAGATAATCCACTGATTTGTTGTGAGCTGTTTCATGTAGGAACTATCTGCTAAACTGTTATTTGTATTTCAAGTGCTCCTGTGGAAATCCAGATGTTTCTGCTTTATCTCTCATGCTTCCCTCTCTGTCTGTTTTAAGTCTTTGAGTCAACGCCACAGTAGATTGTATGAGGCTGTGTAGTGTTGATTTTTGCTGTGTGTGATTGTGGGAGTTGTAGTCCTGTCAGACGAGAGTAAAGCCCTGATTACCTTGTAGATAAAACTAATCCACGGAGCCGAGAGAGACAGAGAGATGGCCAGAGACAGAGATGATAATCCTCTGATCCATGCTGTCTGCCAAGGGAAACCCCATCACACACACATGCTTTGATAATGGACATGATTATCACTGGTTGTAATTGCTGCATGAGCATTATAATTACGTTTTTTGATCCTGCAGTGGGGAATTCCCTCAGAGCTGAAACACAACAAGTGATACAATATACATAGTGATCAATACCAGCACTGTTCACATGCAGTACATAATAAGGTTTGACTGGAGTGGCTTTTCCGAACCTAGGCAGCCTCCAAATATTTGATGTAATTTATATTTTATGTGATGTTAAATAGGTTTAGATTTGTCAGTTATAAGACTTCAGACTTCATGGATATTATATTCAAATAAAGGCTATAAAGTGGCAACACATGTATGGGACACATTAAAACTGGATCTGCTGCAGTTATATTCAGTCAGTGGTACTGCTAGATATGTCGGTTAAGTCAGGACTAATCAGAGTCCTATAAATAAAATAAAATTCAAAATGAATTTCCTGACAAAATGAAAACGAAGTAATATTAATGTGTAGGATTTAGTGGCATCTAGCAGTAAAGCTGCAGATTGCAACTAACTGAATACCGTTCACCTTCCTAGCGTGTAGGAGAAACTACGGTTGCTGCGAAACTTGCGAAAAACGCAAAAGGCCCTATCCAGAACCAGTGTTTGGTTTGTCCGTTCTGGGCTACTGTAGAAACATGGCGGTGCAACATGGCGACCTCCGTGGAAGAGGACCCGCTCCCTCTGTAGATATAAATGGCTTATTCTAAGGTAACGAAAACACAACGATTCTTAATTTCAGGTGATTATACACTAATGAAAACATACTTATATATATTAAATTCCATATAAATCCATATAAATGTTACACACTGGACCTTTTAATTCATCACATTTTATTATTATTATTATTTTAGTTTATACTATACTAGTTTTTGTATGTTTTGAAAGTTTTTACTGTTTTTTTTGAGTATTTAAGTACATTAGTTGTTTTGACCAGACCACTTTTCAGGGGTTGTTTGCATGAAACCCTACTTTAAAATAGTTTTTTAACTGCTATGTAAATTAATTCACTTGTATTAAACTCCCTTTGTCCCAACTGGGATTCAATTTAACATTTCACATATTCTTTCCATGTTTCCATGTCTTTGTGCAAAACTCCTCTGCAGGAAGATCAGACTGAAGGAGGAATCTGCAGAAAAAAATCACCTTTATGAATATCGAGAAAAAGTCAAAAAGTTTCAAGTGCATACTGTGCAGAAATTCTAACTGAGTCTGAAACACGTTCTGGCTGGAAAAAGTGAAGTCAACTTAAAAAATGTCTCTTTGTGGACTGAAATAATACAGAATTAACGCTTAGAGTCAAACCTCATGTTCTGATGGACCATACTCTTTATGATATTATTTACAGAGACCCAGCAAATCCCACCATGAGCAAGCACTTGGCGACAGTGGCAAGGAAAAACTTCCTTCAAGAGGCAGAAACCTTGGACAGAACCAGACTCAGGGTGGACGGCCATCCGTAGAATTTTAAAATAATAATAATGTAATGGTAGTGGTAATATTAATATTAATATAATAATAACAATAGGAATGATAGTGATAGGAATATTAATGATAATAATAGTAATAAGACTAATAATAATAATTGTAGCAGCCGGTGTTGAGCAGGAACACGGGGGCAGCAGGTGGCCCACAATCACAGATCCAGACTCTGCAGCTCTGGAGGCAGAAATACCCGCTGAAAGCGACAGAAGGAGAGAGGAGAGAAACGAGAAAGCACAAAACTACGGGAGAGAGATGTCGAGTTAGTAACATGCATTAATGGGATAAGAATGCGTACAGATGGAAATGGGGAGGAGGAGAGAGGTGCATCATAGGCAGTCTAAGCCTATAGCGGCATAACTAAGGGATGGTTCAGGACTCAACTGAGCCAGCCCTAACTATAATCTTTATCAAAGAGGAAAGTCTTAAGCCTACTCTTTAATGTGGAGATGGTGTCTGTCTCCCGGACTCAAACTGGGACCTGATTCCACAGGAGAGGAGCTTGATAACTGAATGCTCTCAGTGTACATACTGTATATACCTGCATTTGCCAGTTCATCATGTTGTCAGTCAGCGTCCCAGCCCTCTGTACCTGCTTTCCTGTTTCTGATTTTCTGCCTGATGTCTTCTACCCGTGTTTTGACCTGCTGTCTGGTTATGACCTGCCTGCCTTGGCCCTCTGGTTTTGTTTACTTGTTTGGATTGCCTTCTTGTACCTGACTGTAAGCCTGTTAAAATGAACATTGATTTAGTAAAGTATTTTTCTTCAGCCTGTTCTGCCTCACTGTCTACATCTGGGTCCTCAATCCTGTTGCCTCGTACACACATCTGCAACACGAACTCCATATCTACTGTAATTAGAAAGCCCTGATGCTTTAGCTGCGCTGGTTAAGAAGCTCTATTCAAAAATCAGTGAAAATAAAGACTTGATTTGTGATCAGGATGGAAGCTTCATCATATCAGCTGTAAGCAACACTCACTGGCTGATATTTGATATTTAATTAAAGGTCAGTATCATCAAACAGTATCTTGGTCTAAGACATTGGTTTCTTGTTTACTCTAGAACTTCTCAGACAAGAAGACAAGCTGCAAATTAATTAATGCCTATACCCCCTAATAAATGGTGACTTTTCAGAAAGTGGTACCCCATGAAGGCATGACTCATTCGGTGACTACAGATTGCACCCAATTATCGCACTGACTTTTCTGATAATCCTTTGGCAGCCTGCTGTTGTGCTCTTTTTATCAGTTCTCTTGGCAGAGTGTGAGGATGCAGTAACTTAAGCTTCTTAACATTTTCAAAATTTTTCTTTTCATTGAAACTTTTGTTCCTCACAGCCCGGGATTTGACACAGAGTAAACCCACCTAAACTCTGTTTATATTTAGGAACACACTATACGGTGTCAAACTGATGAATGTTATTTTAGGATTAGGTTGTCTAAAAAGGCAATAAAGCAAACATTATTGATGAATTTAAAATTTGATTGTTTGTTTTAAAACTAGCTAACTATACTAACAATTTGTAGTTGGAAGTGTGTGTTGCGCTTTGTACCTCAATTTGGGTTGCTCTCCTTGCTATTGCAGGGACATTGATTTCATTTCCAAAAAATGAAGTAGGAGAGTCAGTATGACATTTTAAAGGGGCAATCAGTAAGATTTTTAACCATGCTGTGTCTGCTGGATCATTTTATATGGTTTTTGATCAATAACAATAACTGGAGTGTTCTGGGGATAGGATGAAAAACACAACTCTCCACTCATGAGAAAAATGCAAAATAATAATTTACAAAGAACGGCTGTGAGGGAAATGTGCTCACTTGTTATGGGGTCGAAGTTAGTTAGTCATGGCTAAGCTGATATTCCAGGGTTGTCAAGTGGGAACTCTCCTTCAGTATTTCATTAGCAAGCCCACTACATCACCAGACATCATATTTCCCTTTTTCAGATGGTTCATTTGAGGGTCCATGTAGAGCCTTCTATTCAGCCAAAGACAGTCGCTGCTGCTGCTTTCGGTGGCTTCAGAGAGGGATGTGATGGTTTTTGTGTGCACCTGACCTTTAAGCCCCACTTCCTTCAGACCTCAAGATGGTCACAAAGTCTCCAAACCATTTCAGCTGGGCATGCTTTTACGTTCCAGCTGCATCGCAGGTTCCACTGCAAAATGACATTCAGTGTTGCAGTGTCTCGTGCTCATACACCACATCAAATGCATCCTCCCAGGCCACTGTTCTCAGTGATGAAGATACACCACACCTTTGAAGTTAACAGCAGATCTGGTCTCAGATTGGTTGTTTAAACCTCTGGTGGACGAGTGAGTCCCTGGCCTGCGTCAGTGAGCACACTCCAGATCTAAGCTGCATTCAGTCGGCCAGGAAGCTGGCTGTTGCTCTCCTCCTGTGTGCATGAAAATGTTGTTTTTGTACAGAAGAGACAAGGTGTTAGCTGGAATTAGCTTGGCTTTCAGTTCTGCTGCCAGACACTTTAAAACTTTACTGTGTGGCCGGGTGTATCAGCAGTAATTCTACACTGTTTCCACTGTGATATCCCCTCTTCAACTTATATTACTGGTGAAACTCACTGTCATTTGTGTCAGTTACTGGCCAGCATCACTTTAGGCATGTGGAGGTATGGTGACTGCTTTAATGCTCTACCTGTCAGTATTGTTGCAATTCATACTGGTCACCACTAGATGCCAGTAAAGCAGTACATGACATTACATCTATTTAATGAAAGAATCCTGCTCAAAGCATTTTAATACCTCTCCCTGCAGCATCTGATGTCTCTGCATGATCTTCCTGCTTAGTCTTTGTCTCTGTTAGCTAAAGTCAAATTGTGATGAATAAAATAAATATACATTATGCAGCCAGTGACTGTGTATTCAAGAAGAAACCACTGGTATGTGTTTCTGAATAACAGAATAATGTCAGAGGAAAAGTCATTTTAGGCCAGTCACCATATATAGGTATTAGGGTTGTTGGCTCATGTTAGGTTGAGGCTAAGGGTTAGTGATTAAATGTCAGATTAAATGTCATGCTTATATGTCAGGGAAGAAATTCAAGCATATAAAATGCAAGACAACAAAGTTAAAATCTTGCCTTTGTGCCATTTTGTTCCTGCTCCTCTCTGACAAATGTGCGCACACAGTCACTTTTTCTTTTCCTACTCTTGCATGGGGAGGGGGGTGGGGGTGGGGGGAAAGGGTGCAGGATGTTGAACCAAAATGATCTGTCATCTCTACAGGAAGGCTGCGTGTCCACTCCAGAGACCTGTCCTTACAGCTCTTTATTCTCCTGCTTTGTAATGGAAAGGACACCGTGCTGACATCACATAGAGCTGAGTGTCTGTTGAGCCCTGAAAAGTAGAGAGAAAAAAATTACAACATCAGCAGGGGATACACTTCAGTGTAAAACACACAGCAGGGAGGAGGTTTTTTAGAACAGAAGTTGTTTGAACTTGACTGAAGTTGTAGGAAAATACCACCACCCAGTGGACAAATGAGGAGTTACACAGAATTGATTGTGTCTGAACACTCCAGTAATGTTCCTGGGATAGCAGTCTAGCACTTCAATGACAATACTTTTTATACATTGCATAGTATACAATATGAACTGGTGTAGTTTGTTTCAGTGACATGGATAGTGAATAGTGATGCATGTATTTGATGCAACATAATGTGATTATCTTAATGCATTATCTTAACACTATCCTAATAATACTGTTCTTATGGTTACATTTTCATTGTTAATGAAAGGTAAAGGTAAAGGTGGCCTATGTTTGAATACAAAAACACAAAATGTGTGGAAGTGTTTTATCATTGGCAAAAATGATAATTTCATGCACCCACAGAGTTTTAAAGGGGACATTTCCCTCTGGCCATGTTGCTTCTTTGAAACAGTTGCTCTTTATGTGACAGAAACTTTACACGATGACATTCATCTTCCAGACAAAAACAACAAAAAAATTCTGGATGAGCAGGCTTTTGAAGCTATACAAATATTTTTTATCGAGTTTTATCTCGTGGGTAAAAACACAGAGGGATGGAATTACAAATGCACTGAGATGCACGCCGTTATTTTAAAGCTGCTATAGCATATTAAACAACATCATTATGCCGTTTGAATTCACACACATATCAAACATTATTACCCTGAAAAACTTTCTCCTAGGGCTGTTAAACCTGTTGAAGTATGACTTCAGGGCAGACACTTTTATCTGGTGATGAGTCTATTTCTGGTTCTTCTGAAAGATTTTGAAGTACGTCTCCTGCTGAGAACTTCATTCTTACCAAAAGTGAGTTTTCATTATTTTATATTAGTCCACTGTAAAGATCTTTACATATTTGATTGATACTGAACAATATTCAGCCTTTTTTGAAACATATCTAAAATGATATATCTGTGTTAATTGGATGTAAGTAAACAACTGGTCTACAAGGCAAAAAAGGAAGTGCCACCTGACTCCCATCTAGTGTTACAGGAGCAGCTGTGACCCGCCTTGTTTTACACCAAAACCTCGCCTTGACTGCGACTGGTGGAGACAATCACACACCGATTTCGGTTGATGTTCTTATGTTTTGAAAGAGGTGAAAAGACGCCTGAAGGAGAAATCTAACACAGATCAGAGGCTTTATTCAAGGACGAGTGTCTCAAAAGAATAATCATGTGTCAAAATAAATGAAAAATGATTAGCGGTGAAAGAATAAAGCCGTCTTTCTTTTTCGGTTTACTCTTCTGCCACAAGGAGAGGTACTGTTTTAAAAAGGAGAGGTGAGAGGAAAGAGCACAGAGAGGAAAAAGTAAGGAGGAGGAGGATGTGGAGATGATTGGAAATGACAAAAGATTGCTGGCGCACAAAGACTAATTGGAGTAATAGCTCCCTCAGACATACCTTTTATTCAACATATGAATAATACATAGAAAAAAAAAATCTAACTTGGAGTCTTAAAATAGTTCCACCTTTGCAGTAGAGCAGAAGTGAAAAGATAAAGTGGATTAGCATGTTTGTGATATTTACAGTAGTAATGCTATGAATCAGTGAAGTTAATAGTTTGTGGGCATTTTAGTCAGAATGAATCAACCTCTGAACAGACAATTTAGAAACAGTTTGACTTTGCAGGCTAGTGGGAGAAGAAGAGGGAGAGGAGACGGTGGTGAACAAATATCTCGAGAACAGCTGTTTTTGTGATACCAAATGGCAGAATTAAAAAGTGTACCGTTCAGATATTATGTTGGAAATAATCAGTGGTGGAACTAACAATTACTCAAGCATTCTACTTAACTACACTTTTAAAAAGGTACTTGTACTTTTATTTTATGCTACTTTATGCTTCCACTCAGTGATACTTATTTCAAAGCTATGTAAAAGCTTAGTAGTTATTATTAATAGTAGTTATATTTTACACACTGATCTTATAAAATGTTTTCATTTTTATAGATTAAATTAGTGCATTTTTATTAGATTTAATTAAACATTGGCTCCACCTGCACCAGCTACAACATTAAAATGCCCCTTACAGTTTAATGCATCAGTAATAATAATCAAATGACATAATATCAAATTCTGAAAATGGTAATTTTGCATAATGACCCTTGAGAACATTGTACTGATAAAAATGATGTAGGTTTACTCAAGTAAAATGTTGAATGCAGAACATTCACTTGACAGAGTGAACAGAGTATTTTCATGTCACTACATTATTTCTCTTTTTGGGCATTTTGCTTTATTTGATGGTGCAAATTAGAAACAGACAGGAAACACATGGGCAGAGAGCAATGGGGGTGACTTGCAACAAAGGTCCCCAACTGGAATCAAACTGGGCATGTTGTGATTATATGGCATGTGTCTTAGACCACTGGACCCCAGGGAAGCCCCTTATTCTATTGTTTTTACATTATTTTTGTGGTATTGCTACTTTTACTTAAAGCAATTATGTGTAGAATTATGTCTGTAAATTTCTGACTTTGGCACCCCCTAGTGGTAACGTTGGACGCCCCCCCACCATGGATTGACCTGGGAACACTGAGATGAATGAGCTGAAGACAAAGAAATCAATCAATAAGTATTAAAACCGAACTGACTGAATGATTATTGAAAAAGTGTTTTTTTCCACAGACACTTTGACTGCTACATGCATCATCTACACACATTTGAAATATCTAAATTAAGACAATCCATCCGTTTAGAACTCCTTGGGAAGTACGCACTTGGCCTCCTTTAATGCCTGAGGCAAAATTCTGGCAACCCTTGAGACTGAAGAGTAAAAAATGCACGGTAATTTGAAATAAAGGAAGGGTCATTATGCACTAAACAATCTTCATCATTTTGTGAATATGCCCTGTGATATCAAGACTTTTTTCAACACCCTTGATGTTTGTTGCTATAGTAGCTTGATTAAATATATTTGCTTTCAGCTGAAAAATTGCCCCAGTGTTTAATTACTCTTTCGAAGAAAGTCTGTTTAGCGATATCGAAGTGCTGCTGCTGCGGTCATCATGTCAATAACTACACAGCAAATTCTCCAGTGATAATACGTTTTGATTCTTCAGGGACTGATCATTTGGTGTTGACAAGTGCTGATTAGACAGCTGTTCCTCAAATAGCTGATGTGATCTGAGGCGGCTAAATGAACTCTGATGGGGTGAACCTATAAACACTGGCACTGTGTTTTGTTTTGTTTTTGTTTTTACACTTCAGTGCACACTGATGATTTTGCTGCATTAGAAATCACTGTGGCAGAGCTCTGACAGTCGGGCCTGGTAAAATCCTGCGGTTTGAGGACGATTATGCTGAGTTGCTGGCCGTGGAGCATGTCTCAGCAACGCAACATGTACCTGACATCTCGTACTGTCAAGAAACATCCTTGGAGCCACAATGTCCTAATGGAAAACATCAGCCTGTGTTGCATGGTGTGGTTATGCTTTAAAACGTCATATTACAGAGCTAATAGTTTTTGTCCTCCCACTGAGATCTCCAGCACTGCCCCGCTGTGTGTGCATGTGAGATATATGAGGAATAACACAAAAAACTTTAAACAGCAAGTGAAATAAAAAAAGAACATAAGAGAGGGAAGGCCATATGAAGCCACAGAAAGGATTTTAAGACTTAAAGCAGGAGACAGTAACGTGAATGGAAAAAGAAAAACTGATGGCATGATGCAAGAACAACTGCTGATCAAGAAGAGCGATTGCTTCAGTCTTCTTGTATAGGGCATTCCTGTTAGGGATTGGACCACCAAATTTCAAACTGACCAATGAGGGTTGCACCTTGACATCTCAGGTGGGATGCATCAGCTGATGGTAACTGGAGAGGGAAGATGAGACCAAGAAAATGATGCACACAAACACGCCACAAAAACACCAGTGTCCCTTGACAATAACAGCAATAATATGGATCAAAAAAAGTTCTGGGCAACATTAACTTTTCAAACAGCACACTAATCAGACGTCTACAGTATATTACATTTCCAGTTCATCTGCAATCTGATAGCTTTCACTGTTCATTTAGCCTTCTCTAGATGTACTCAAACAAAAAATGGCAGCACTAATCTAAAATAATGGTTTAAGTATCAAGATTGTGCGGATATGCATAGAATTCATGGTATTTTCTTAAAACATGGTTCATTACAGAACTGCATAATATGCTGAAACACACTTTAAGGGCTTCATTTTTGCGTGTCAACATTTTGGGAAATATGCTCGTTCCCTTTCTGTCACAGTAAGATGAAAAGATGGATAGTAACAGACATCAGTATCGATATCGGTGTCTGTGCCTTACGTACAGAGCTGGGGATGGAACATTGTTAGCTTAGCTTAGCATAAAGACTGGAAGCAGGAAGAAACCGTCCAAAGTTCAAAAATATGTCTATATGTCTAATATGACTAACACCTCTAAAACTCACTATTCGAATGGACTGAATTAACTATAAAACTAAATAAATATAAATAATTAACACGTTGTATCTTGTTTGTTTATTTCGAACTCAAACAAAAATGTAAAATGTTGTAACAGAAAATCAATAAGCATAATTCCCAAAATGTTGAACTATTCCTTTAAGTTGAGAAAAGAAACTGTATTATTTCTGGACAAAAACTTATTCCATTTGAATAATTTGAAAGACGCAATAATCACATAAAATCTCTAAATGTAGTGGCTTTAAATACAAAATAATACAATGCACATTCCTTCATATTGTTGACATCAAATACAGCAAACTATAAGACATTAAACACTGAGTATGACACGCTATTTTGAAAGTAATGTCATTTCCTAGGTATCTGATGCACAGCCTGCAGCACTTTGCAAGCTGTAGAGCTAATTGTGGCTGAATTCTGTTGTAGATTAGTCAGGCAGTGTCTCATTTGCAGGATGATGATGGGCAGAAAATTGCCCGCTTCACACACTTCCACTATTTATTTAGGCTACTATTTCCACTCTGAAAAGCCAAATGACAGAAAGGGAAGATGAGTGAGCGTCTGTCATGCGCATATTTGAGATGTGCAGGGCTGCTTTTGTGTGAAGCTCCTATTAGCCTGAAGCTCTGACACACAGGCACCGCCTCACCTAGAAACTAGAGGCTCTGTGAGCAGGTTCAGGCTTTAAAAAGGGATTTATTGCATTTTTTTGTTGCTTGAAGTCTTCTGCAAACTTTCTGACAGGTCTTTTTAGTTCTTTTTCTTTATTAGAAATAAAATAAAATATATGAAATATAGATTTAAATGAGACAATTTTGGCTCCAGTATGTCTCCATGATTTCTTCAGTTCGGCTCAGCGTCTTTATATCTCTACTGGAATGTAAGGACAAGACCGGAGGAGTCGGACTTGATGCAAAATTCTTCTAGGAATAAGATCACTCATACTGAGGCCTCCAGATCATTGTCAGAGCTAGAATCCTCTGTGGAGAATGCGACCACCCATCTAACTGCGGAGAGACTGTCGGCGCTCATTACAGTGTAAGTAGGTCAATGACATTCAAGGAGCATTAGTGAGAGATACTGCTGTCAGCTGATGACCCCTCCTTGGCCTTTCATCTATGAACATGAGGATGAACTTGTTTATCTTATATTTATACAATAGTGTCTTATATTTCCCTCATGGATTTGGTCCCTTTATGAAATGTTAAACTTACACTCTCACATGTAAGAATCTCTATTACAGTTTCAAACTGTGGGATCCCCTTGAAGGGGACGCTGAGGCATTGCAGTAGGGGGGCGCACATGACCAGATGGAAAAATGTGGCGAGAGACCTAATTTTCAGAAAGACGACACATAAAGTACAACATGGGACGATTTTTGATGAGGAATAAAAGAAAAACAAGCGATGCTCATCGATCTAACACGTCAGTGCAACCCTGTCTCCTGGAAATTATATTTATATACTAATATATAATAATATACTTATATACTAATAACTAATTTGCAACAGCAAATATGTTTTGAAGGAAATGTAAGGCTGGTCAGATTGCTTTTTCTATTAACATAATGAGCAAATGTTGATAATTAACATATCTGGCAAGTCTAAAAAATGTTGATACTTAACATATCAGTAAAACGTTCACTGACCATGTATTTCATGTCAAAATATCCAATACTAGTAGTGTAGTGACTACAGCATTATTACACTATTGTATGGTTCTGTTTAGGCACCTACAGAACTTGGTTAAGGTTACGGAAAGATCGTGGTTTTGGTTTAATACAGAAAACGTTATCAGTGACATTTGACCGAAACCATGATCTTTCCTTAACCTTAACCAAAGTGCTTCTGACACCTAAACCTCACCACGGGCAGGAATCTGGGTACGAATCTGTAACGAAAATGGAGTTAAAGACCTGTGTTTTGTACGCCTGCCATCCACCTCATTATGACTCCAGTGCGGTAGATAAATGTAGCTCTTCATTCACTCAAAAACAACCTCTGAACATAATCTAGGCAGCGATGACATTTGTCACCAGAGCGTAATTGGGGAAACAATGTAATAATTTATTAACATAATTTCTAGGAGACAGGGTTGCACCATTGTCAGTGTCTATTGCCAAGAGGGCCGTGTGTCTTTTGAATCTAAACCCTCTGACAGTTTGGGCAAAGCTTAACAACAAGAACTAATAGGGGACATAATGGTATTTCAATAGAACTGAACTTGGCTCCTTTTGTTCCTAGATTCCCCAATATTGTTACTGGTTGATAAAAACGGAATCGATTTAGGCGTCAGGGAGGAGTTGGGCTGGGGTGCGTTAAGGGAAGGGCATGACATTTTTTCAGCTTTCAAAGGGCGGCATGGCCGACAAAACTTTGGGAACCTCTGCTATAGACTAACAATCTGCCAGCTATTACTGCAGTGGCATGTCCCAACTGAATACACTTTCACTGAAAGGTGGTTGGTCATGATCTGCAAATTCCTCCTCTAACAGATGAAAGTAAACTATCACATGATTACTTCTCAACAAACTTGCAATCCAACATTTCTTAATCAGATTGGGTACACAATTTAATAAAAATCTGAAACATATGACATTAAAAGTGGAATTTCTTTTTAGTGGCCAGTAAACGTAAACAGAGAGTTTGGTTTCAGACAGAGCATGAGAATTACATGGAGGTGAAATTATATCCATAAACATTTCATTGAGCAGAGGCTTGTACATTCTGTTTTCTATTTTATACCAAAGTTGAAGTTTACCACAACTGTTGAAGCCCTTCGATAACAGCACAGCCCACTAAAGTTGTTTTTAACTGGTTTTTGTGATTTGCAGTTAACAATACATGTAGGTTTCAATTAAAATGGTCCTAATTAGGTTCTGTATTTTTTTGATGTCTTGATAACATTTTAATTACTAATTCAACACGAAGCGGTTTCTACAGGTTCTTAAGAACATACAAGTAGACTCCCCTGGTCTGTAAAGCTTCATTGCCCTATGGGAGCTCATGCAGGGAGGCAGGCACACACACACACACACACACACACACACACACACACACACACACACACACACACACCTTTCTCTTGCTGTCAGAAAGATGTATGGATCTCAAGAAGAAATACTTTCAACACAGTGAAGGCTATATGGGACAAACACACACAGACACACAGACAGGTAAACACACACTGCTATTCTATAGTGAACACACACACACACACACACACACACACACACACACTCCTTAAGGGATGTTACACGAATGACAGTGAACTCTCTCTTCTAAACACAGTGGGCAGGATTCCTGCAAGTCTTGAAATATCTTAAATTTAAATTAGAAGCAATTACTTAATTATGAGTTCATGGTATCTTAGTTTCATCAAAAACAGTTAATCTGATTTATGTGTAAAAGGGAAAATAGAGTCTGTTGTTTATGCACTTAAATCACTTAAATTAATCATCAGTGACAAAATTACTTTTTTTAAGCCTCAGAGCCCAAATAATTATGTATGTTGTCTCAACTAGATGCTGATGTCAGATATATCTTTTAACTGAAGTAAAAGTTTTGTGTGTTTCACATGTTCTTTCCTTCTTTTCTTTTTTTTTTTTTTTTTAAAGATGACCACTGCTGCTGTGTAAATCAGAATTGATGAACATTTGGCTTTTCCAGTCATGTGAGTGAACGTGGACAACCAAAAAGCTGTGACACAGGGACTATTGAGGGATTCAGGGTCCTCAGTTTCACCTGACATCCCAGGTATAAAATAATCTCTGGTTAGATCACTGGAAGGAAGAGCAGCAGAGCTCTGATTCCTGACGAACAGGATCAATAACCACTGATTTATATTCATACCTGTGTGCACACACATAGCTTACTTATTATTCTTGTTGGGACCCTCAATGGTTACATTCATTCCCTCCACCACTAACCCTAATCTTCATTCTCACTACTCTATGTCTCGCCTTATTACCTACCATGATCTAAATGTAATCCTAATTAAACTTTAAAGGACTATTTGGGTACTTTCAGCCCATTAACTATAAACCACATACATTTTACATGACTGCAAATTGATTCTAGGCAGCCATTAATTTCCATTCATGTCAGACATGACAAAAATACATTTGCAGAAACTTGAAACCTGCTAATGCAGCCATTATATCTTGAAAACACCTGACTGGCATGAGCATGGAAGTTCATTCTTGACCTTGGGAAGAGTGTGTGTGGCAAAATTATCTCAACTCCAACTAATTAGCTTTTTCAGAGCTTCGGGATGCTGCATTGGTGAAATTACAAAGACCCTGGGGAGAAGAGAGTGATGGTACAACACATGTCAGCTGTCTGTACACCTGAACAAAATCAGAGGAATAAACATCTGTAATGAGCTGATGAAGACCATGAGATGCTGTTGAAAGCTCAGATAAAGCTTGTATTCATACGCCTCTCAGATAGAGTCAGCAAAAATGAACATTATAACTTTTACAACTTTATACCCCAGGCTTTGTTGCAGGATTTTTTATTAGACTGTGAAAGTATTTTATAATATGTTACCTAGGCTTGGTGTTTGGGCTCTTGTGTTAAATTATCTATATACTGTATGTGATGCTTGATTTTTATTTATTTATTCAGTTTTGGTTGTATTGGTCTACTTCCTCATTTAAAACACATGCATATACTGTATGTCATTACTATATAAGTAGTATCTCAGTATCACTGCTCAGTATGTCAGCAGTGATCCTTCAATATAATCCTGCTATCACGTGACATGTGATCAGTTAGTTTAATTATTGGTATATTATTCAAAGCTGCAACAATTTCCCCCTCAGCTCTATGGAGTGTTGTTTCCAGGTGCAGCAGGCAGCTGTTTTCAGTGAAAAAGCTCTACAACGCTGTACACTACCTGCCCAGCACCAATCGACAGACATAGAGGAGCATTTAACAGCTAAAGCGCCAGACATTTTTTTCAGGAGTTGGTGGAGACCAAAGCAGAGCTAAAAGGAGAGTGAATATTGGACTACAATCAGATCAGATTGCCTGAAACACAACTCCAAATGAATGATGTTCCACATCTGCTGAATGTGTAGATGGCCAATTGTTTGCTTACATATAAGTGTTGCGCTGCCCCCAAGAGGCCAAAAATACTCAATTAATGCAGGTTTAAGAGTGATTCAAGGCCTTCATGTGGAGTAGATCACTATGATACACTATGGTTTTAATAAACATCTGAACTGTAGTGTGTAGTGTAGCTGTCAATTTTGTATATTTTAATGGTGCTTTGGGAGGGTACATAGGATAAAGCGCATGCTTTCACCCACACATTTACTGAGAAACAAAAAAACAAACAAACAACAAAAAGCTCTACAATTATTTAATCAGCAATCACTTATGTAACCAGTGACATACAGGCATCACGCAGCAATTCAGTGCTCAGTTATTGAAAGTCACGATCACTCTAATCTCTTTCAGTTCTTGGAGCACACACCCACATGCCCACACAAACAGGAAGCCTTGCAAAAAAGAATCCTGGACTGATAGTCTTCCCACGGTCTTCATGCTTCACTTCCACAGACACAGAGGAGCTTGAGTGAATAAGAAATAGACAAAAGTGACGACTAATGATCTGAGATATAGTGTATGGGGTAACAGGTCTCTTCATTGCATATCAAACAGACCGTGAGTGCAGATCTGCCTTCTCCTAAGATCCTCACTCTTGTAATGCCATATGAACATGCACTTACTCCACTGCGTTAGGAGTGAACATCAGGGTAAGATTATGCTGTGGAAATTGAGTGCAGTGAAGTTCATGATGAATCTATCAGTGCTATAGGAGTTATCCTGTGCCAGAGGGGAAGGGAGATAAAGTTCAACTCTTCCATCCAGCAGGGTCAGTCATCTTTTCACCTAAAGTGCAGTACATCTTTTGAACTGCTGCGTGGGCTTCTTAGAGACATACAGATAAGCTGTTGAGTTAGCATACTGTTACTAAGGTTATCATTAAATGTAGTGATTATTCGTTCAGAAGCAGACTACATTCAAATGTGCAGATTTTAGTTCATGGCAGTGTAATGTAAGAAAAGCTAAGGCGAGTATAGATGTGACAGGTGCTGTGAACCTCACAGGGGCTCAAAAACGATGGGCTTCAGGTATACACTGCTACATTACACCGCTGTCTCTCACCAGCCTTGTTTCCAGCAACAGCACTGTACGCTACTTGCCCAGCACCAAATGGCAGACAAAGTTAGCAACTAGCAGGAAACATTGTGGAGCATTTACTAACATGTTTGCCTCATCAACAACTTTATATGGTGATAATATGTCAGAATTGAGTTTACAAATTGTTCTGCCCTGAAGTGGCCAAATAATCAATTATTAGAGCTTTAAAGCCCACCTGAAATCACCTTTAGTCACTCCCTTTGCAGTCAAAAGTAATGTCAAAAAGTGATTTTTAATGTAGCACTTGCCTTTCCATGTGTGAGGCATTCACTAACACTTGGACTCAACTTCTACGACTCCATGAATTGTATGTATTAATTGTCATTTTGGGCTGTAGGATTTGAGAAAAATATCCAATTGCAATTTTTCTAACCGATATTGCAATTTACTTTGCATATGTTACTTGTCTTGTTTCTACATTAATAGAATCACATAAAACAATGCAGGTTTTTAAATAAACCAGCAGTCAGAGAATTCTTTTTACTTTCAAGTAAACTTGCTTCATTTTCTGTAGAAAAACTGAAAATGTAGCTTAAATTTAGTAAGATATTACAATATTACAGCATACTTAGCATTACTCAATAATATTCGAGTTTAACAATGACATTCAAAAGTGGCATCATGTTGTTGTGCCGCCATCTCACAGAATAAACGCACTTTAATGTCTTTCTTTCACACCACCAGCTTAAACAACAGCTTCTTAGGAAACTGTTAGTAATGTAAGTTAGAATTAAAATTCTAAAATAAAAATTCTTGCAATTTGCCACCTTGGTTTTGGTAGTCTAGGATCTCCAAGCTGGCACAGGGTCTTTTTAAAACTGGGGGAAGAGCCGCATGACACCCAAGGACAACACAGTCAGTTAGTTAAAACATTCATTAAGAATTCATTACAAAGATCAGACACAATTGTTGATTAACGATCGTTTAAAATAATTATAAAAACTAAAATTACGGGGCATGGATTCTGAGACAAAAGAGCAATTTAAAAGTGTGAATTTGAATATGTGAAAATATGTCTACAGCTTCAGCTGACTCTGAGGACTTTCCTCTTGCCCACAGATGCCTCCACAGCTATAGCTTGACCCCCAGCTCAGGTGGATCTCCAGGGATCTCACTGGCTGTCACATCCCATTTCATCACATCCTGGTTGGCCCATATGTTCCTGCGGCAGGCGTCCTCCTCTCTGTCACCTTTGTGCACCGTAACCCCCCTTCGAACCCGGAAACTCGAGTGTATTCCATACGGGACGCACACACCCAGCAGAGGAAGCGACTATTTTAAGGTTTGGTCATATGTGAAAAAAAAAAGTTCATTTATTTTTTTTATTTAAGCACATTCATGGGATAGAAATATGTCAGCGTGGAATATTTGTTGGCTTGGCCAGAGGTTCTATGTGACAAAAAGAAAACTCATTTCACATAAATTATTAATTTATAGTTATTTATAGACCCTTGATTTTATGAGTTTATACTTTTTAATTCATCTACAAGTACAGAAAGGTTTTGGATGTTTATTGGAATTCAAAAATTAAAGCAGTTTAAATGGATTCCATTTTATATTTTAAATTATATATATCAGCAGAATACTATTATATTAAGAAGAATAAGAAGAATACCTGAATGATAATTTTCAGTGGTAAACTCCAGTCAAATTCTCTATACCCAGATCCATTTTTCCTCTTTTACTTTTCAGGTTCTGTCAGATGTAAGTTGTATATTCATGCCTCCTTGGCATCTTTCCTCTTACCTCTGTTTTTGTTCTTGCCTTTGGCTGATGGACTGAAAGGTTGGTGAGGCCTGAGCCAAATGGATTTCTGTTCTGGACCGAGATGGTTTATTGAGTGGAATTTTCTACCTGCTGGGAAGCTGTCAATATGCCGAACTTCGAAAGACTGCCGTTGATTTGTTACTCTATTCCATTCAACCTGTTAGTGAAGAAAAGGTCACGTGTATACAGTATGTGTATGTAGTTTGTCAGTGTGGATTTACAGGTGTGGCGGTCATGTTTCTGGTGCAGCAGAGACAGAGAAATACAATCTCACACCAAGTTTTCAGTCCATTAATTTGGCCAAAAATGCTAACAATACTTAAAGGTTTGGCCAACTGGATGAATAGTAACTGATGAATTCTATTTTGAACAATCTTCTCCCTTTGAAATAAAATGCAATATGCCAGAAAAGGGAACGTCTGAATAGACAATATAATTGCAAGACTGTGCACCTTCTTGGCATTTTGAGAGGCCAAGGGTGAGACAGAAGTTAAAGAAGGATTTTTGAGTCTAGACGCCACTCTGATATTGATTATCTATGTGTGCCATTTGTGGAAATGGTGAGGACAAAAGATTTAAAAGCCATAACGCTAGTGGCACAGTTTTTTTTTTCTGTCTTGGCTGCAAAAATGCCCTTTTCAAATGGCAAATTAAAACTTTTTTCCATTACACATTCAGTGAACAGCGTTGCCTGGTCGACTACAGGGGGAATGCCCAAAGTGACACCAGTTTAGTTGTTTGTATTTCCGTTGATAGTGCCCTGGTAGATTTGTTTTTTTTTCTCTATCACATAGAGCATAGTCTCCGTGAATAACTATTACATTTTCCATCGCTTTTCATTAAACTTCAGGCTCTTATTCAGATCTGTACAATTAATGTCATTCTTCTACTTAGTGTCATCACTTCTCCTTTGTTTTTCCATTTAATCTGAAGTTTTGCCCAGACCATGACCTTTTATCTGTTGTTGTCTCAATGTTTCATGTGAAGTATTTTGATTTGATATTTTCACAGTAGCATTTCTTTACACAAAACAGATGACACTGCAAGTGCATTTGTAAGAATGAAACAACACTCAAAGGCCCAGGAAAGAAAGAAGCCAACAGAAAAAGAAGAAGAAGAAAAGAATCTATGATGGCATTGATCCCAAGATAAATTTCTGTGATCCAACAAAAATAGTGATGTGTGAATCCTTTACGATTGGAAACATTGCCTTGTGTAATGAATCGTGGCTCCAGTTATTTCACACTGATGGGAACACTGGGGAAATGGATTCACACACAGGATAGTGCTTTGAGGCTTTGTTAATCACAGTAGGAGTTGTTTTTTTCAATCTCCTCCTCTCTTTTATTAGCCGCTCAAACCGACGTACCTAACCTCACAATTAGGTTAAAGGCACAAAAAGTTCTGCACCTCAGTTTCTTCTTTGTTTTTAATGCGCACAAAGTTCAGACTGAACATTTAGACGACTCTAATGAAACTGCTATCTGTCAAAACACTGTGTAATTCAGCATGTGCACAACATAGTTCTTTGCACCACAATGCACAAAAAAAATTAAAATTCAAGGTTCATGTGCTGACACATTGGCATTTTGGCTGTTTACGCAAATCTGCAGAACAAAATAAGCCAATTCTCAAGAGCAGTCCATATCACTTTCATGTAAAGGTCCTCTTTGGATTTTGGACCAGATCCATAATGGACCTGTGGAAAGCTTACCCAAACCCAAAATGCCTAAAACTTAATTAAAAAAAAAAAACAACAAAAGCCTAAAACAACAACAAAATAAACAAACAATTCAGACCTGGTTTGAAATAGACAATTAGACCTGATCCAATGATGTGGTCAATCCAAACAGACGCAAACAGAGAGAGAGAGAGTGCTCCAACACTGGCAGCCTGGCAGCAGCACGATGCGCCACCAATTAATGAGCAGCCGTGGTTCAACAGAGCAGCAAAACATGTCATTTTTCCTGCACTTTGCATTTCACGCTCTGTGTCTGCTTCAAAAACACATTTTTCTCCTGTGATGCTTGTGACACATCACGTGATCAGAGCTGTCAGGTGGTCCGCCCAGATCCACACACACACCTGAGACACGTGGCAATACAAGGACCCAGCGCAACACGTTTTGGTAGATACGGTTGATTTTCATCTGCAGTCCACAACCAGCAGCACAACAGAAAACAACATGAGCATAAGCTGTATATAACGCATGTAGAGCACCATATGAAAGCACAGTCAGTTGGTTGGATGGAATAAACAGGCCAATCACAATTTTACAACAACAGAGAAAACATTACAAGCAAATTTTATTCATTGTATACCTAAAAGCAATCACACAGCATGTAAAGCAGGCACATTAAAGCATGTGTACGAACCAAAGGAGGACAAGATGCAAGCCGGGACATTGTACTGTAGGCAGCATGGGGAGTGGAGTTTTTTTGATGGTTTGAGCACCGCAAATAAAATTCTATTGATCTATAATGTATTGGGGTGTAGACAGTCTACCTTTACGAAACCAGCCATGAAACTATCTTTATAGATACAGTGGCCAAGTGGAAAATTTGTTTTTTATTTGGTGAACTAATCCTTTAAAACTGTATTTTGACACACAAATATATATAGTTATAATTTCTTTTACTATTTCTTTACTACACAAGCATGTTGTCAATATTGTTTAGATTGTTTGCATGGCTGTATCTATGAATTAGTGTTTTGTTTGTAAAGCACTTTGCAACAGTCTTAATATAAGATTATGAATACAAAACTGTTGAAACAAAGATGATGGAGATGCAGATTATCCCTCCAGTATGTTGGAGTCTCTGCAGCTGTAGTGATGGTGTACACTCACTGTTAGAGACTAGAACTGAGGGGGTTTTCAGTCTCAGTAATAGATTTTAGGGGGCTGAGAAATCAAAGCCATTTGTCAACATCGACAGTTGTGTCAGCAGTAAGAGCAGGGAACCTCCTGACACACTGGACTGACTTATGAGCTTTTGGGCCTTTTGGGGAAGACAAAAACTCTCATTTCTCTGCCTCGTTCTATGAATCTCTGGCTGTTTTTAACCTCTTCCTCCTCAGACATCTACCGGTTCAACTCAGCAAAGCAAATGAAATGTCACAGTCTGGGAGGGTGCCCTGTTTTCCTTTATGTGCTATTATACTAAAACAAGCACACCCACAGCACCTGGTCACTCAGTCACTGAAGGAAGCTGATGACCGGGGAAAAAATGTAGAGTGAATAGAGTGAAACTAAAGCAGAATAAACTTTTCACTGCAGACACTTTGACCAATGGTGTGACCAATAACACTGTTAATTGCTGCATTGTATTGCAGTAACTGCTTGGAGAACGATGGTTAATGTTATTAGTTCCACCTGTGCCTTTTCTTGCTATGACAAGTCAAAATGTCAGCTGTGAAAAAGATCTATGAATTGGATACATTTGGGAAAGATGGGGGAATGTTTTGGAACTTTAGTGAACTGACAGTTTAAGGCAGGTCCTGCATTATTACCCGATCATGAAGTCACAATCCAATTTCAAGCTCTTCATTCACTAGAAAAGACCACACCATCCACTGAGATGGAAATAAATAATTAACTGAATATGAGTGGTGACTGGCGGATGGGAAAGGTGGAGCAGAATGATGGCTGCAGTGTTGGGAAGGCTTTGGGAAGGATCTACCACAGCTTTCCGGCTCAGTAGACCACCAAAAGCCTTAAGGACACAGAGAGAACTGGGGCTGGTTTCACAAAGAGATTTTAGACTGGTCTGCAATATCACGGCAGCTCTTATATTAGTCTAATGCAAGTTAGTGGTGGTTAGAGGACATTGGGTGGAGGGGGTAAGTAATTTGAAAGGCTGGCATTATGGTGCCGGTCAAGGTAAAAGTGTGAGGTTACTTAAGTGGATTGAATAGCTGTCAACCGGTGTCGCTAATGGAAATGGCAGGAAGTTACAGAGATAAGGGAAGAATGGCCAAATACGTAACTGGCAAGCCAATACCACTAATAGAAATAACAGGAAGCTATGAAGTGAAGTGAGATTAGCCAAGTTAGTAAGTGGAAATGGCAGGAAGTAATTGAACAAACGGGCGTGCAGGGCAGGAAGGCATTTACAGACTTATTTGAATTGATGCTGTGACTAAAATGGTGAATATTCAAATTACCAACTGACATACAGCACACATGGAACAAAGTAATATTCAAGCATAAGAGTACCGTTTGGTTTCTGTGGTTCTAAGTAAAATACTGTATAATTAAACTGCCAAATGTAATCTGCTGTGCTCTCTGTACTTTATGAGTATACTTGAAGTCGACACAATGTGATTGGGATGTAACTGAGGTGGTCAGCAGGGGTCCAAAGATCATTTTTGCTCCCAGGCCCTCCAGAGGGTTAATAGTCGTGTGTGTGTCTGTAATTGAGTTGGTTGACAACGTGGTGTGCTGTGGTTTCCGGGCAACAAGAGCCAGTTTTTCCTCCTTAAGATGTGGCTCTATTCAAAGCTCTGTCTCAAGGTAATCATTACTGTAAAAGTCTCCTCTCCTCTTTTGCCAGCAGATGTGTGTTGTATTCCTATAATATTTCTCAAAATGCAGTTTAACCTGTTGGCAATCATTGATATAGAAAGCTGCGGAAAAGAGCCTGAACGCTGCTTTGACAGTTGATCCCCAAGGCAGCTTGAGATTAACAGCTGCTGAACTTCTACGGAGGTGGATTCTGAAAAGTGAAAATGTTTATTGCTTTAAAATATTGATTGCTTGGTGCTCAATCATTTCTAAGGCATTTATGTATGGTCTTATGAACCGTAATGTTAAATGTGCTTCTGCAGCTAACTGGCATACCTTGGGGTAAACAAAAAAATATCTCTATGGTACTCAGATCTTTCTCATTTTCTAAATTTTTTGTGAATGCACTTGCAGCAAAGCACTTTATTTCAATTTCCAGTTATACTGAACAGTGTTTGCAGGCAACATATTTAAAGACTGGATACAAAAAGGATTGGACTTGATTAAAAAATATATCCTATTGCCGCCTAGGTACTACCGCTTCTGTAGTAGTTAACAAGGTGCCTTAGATGCAGGTGATTGAATGGTGAGTGTCCACTGCAAACATCATTAGTATGTGCAGAAACGGCAACACCAAGAAAGCTGGGAGAAAACAGCGTGGACCACCTGCCGCTTCACAGCTGCATAAAATGGCTGCATGAAAAATGACTCCTTAATGTTGATGTAATGTGATAATGTCTTCACAGAACACGTGCAAATGATCAGTTAGCAGTGAAAAACAACAACTGATGTGCAGACATTGTGTGTGGTATGGCATCTTCAGGAAATTCTCTTTATATACAAGTGATTTGCAACACACTCACTATTAACATAATGAGGAGATATTAATTAACGTATTCTGGCAAATTGCAAAATGTTTATACTGAATGCATCAGTAAAATGTTCTCTGACATTTCCAGGGGGAAAAAGAGACTGGGGCACAATGACTAATTTGCAGCCCTTACTGGTGGTGTTCTGGTTTATGTTGGACAAACTAAAAGAGCTTTAAAGACTTGCATATCTGAACACAAAACATGGATTATGCTATTGCTCGGCATTATGCACAGGCTAACCATGGCTGTGCAGCGTCATCAAAGTTCTGGGGAATAGAAAAAAAGGTCACCCTCTACTAGAGGTGGTGACATTATCAACTCACTGCTCTGCAGAGAGGCATATTGGTTTCACACTGTTAACACAGTGGAGCCTTTTGGCCTAAATGTGAATAAATTGAATTTGTCATGTTTCCTATTCTTCTATTCTATTAAAATTGATGGATGCACACTTGTACTTCCTGCACTTCTAGCTTTGTAACTTTAAGATGTACAGATGGGTGACAAATTAAAGAAAAAACCAACATGAAGTGTCTTAGTATGAAGTCAGGCCACAACGAGGCTCCAGAACAACTTCAGTGCTCCCTGCCAAGTCTGTGAAACTCTATTGGAGGGATAAACACCATTCCTCCACAAGATATTCCCTCATTTATATAGACAACCTTTATTTAATCAAGTAATAACATTGAGATCAAGATCTCTTTTGCAAGAGAGACCTGAGTACAGCAGATAGAAAGAAAAACAAACTGCCAGACATGACGAAAGGACATATAGTATCAGAGACAGTCACAGGCATCACTAAGAAGTGATTTGAAAATGAAAATTTAATTTTCAAGTTATCATTTGGTCTCATGGTGATGGTGGGGGAGAGCAGTCTTACAGTTGGGTCAAAATCTTCCATAGGTGTTCAACAGGGTTGAGATCATTTCTGACGGTGTGCTTACTTTTGATTCATAAAAGATACTGTGCATAAAAAACCTTGCCTACGCAGGTTCTAAGAAGCCCATTTGTAACTTTTGCACCCGTGATCTATAAATCTCAAATTAACTTCAAATTGACGGCACCTGCCTTACAATCAGTGATTTCCCCTTATGTAATGCTAGCACTAATGAGGGTTTAGTCAGGAATAGCCATGGATCATCATGCGCAAAAAGTCAGTCTGGTCTCTGAAAACTCTCTCCCTTCTAAAAGGTTTTCAGTGTCTTCCAATAACGCAAGAACAGCCATTGTTACTTCTTTCTAATTTGTCTTTGTCCATTTTGACTCTGATGAAGACAAAGTAGTGTTGAAATGTTGGTCTGTGTGCACAATTAAAGGCTGCAAATCATTCAGTGTGCTCCAGTCCCTTTTTTCCCCCTTGGAAGTTTGCTGTCCTTGAACTGAGAAGCCCGTCATTTAGCTGCATACTGGCAGAGAACCCTGTTCCAATGTATTACATTTGTTGTCTTCTTTCTCACAATGCGATATCCGCTCGTAGTGACTACAGCCTTGTTAAACTTTTTTATGGATGTGTTAAGGTGCTCACAGCACTTGGTTAAGGTTAGGGAAAGATTGTGGTCTTAGTTTAATAAAGAGTTCACAGTGACTTGCAGCATGAGCCACGATGTGTTTACTTTACAAACATTTATTATATACATTACTTTATATTTAATCAAAACCACAACCTTATCCTAACCTTAAACAAAGGGCTTTTGTTACGTAAACCTAGCCACACGAGGTACTCGGGATGTGATCTGGTCTTCAATGTCCAGATCCTGCACGGCATGCTACACTCACCATCCCCCCAGACCACCCCCCTCCCTATGCCTTCTGTGTAATACAAAAATGTAGCGCTACCTTCTCTCGAAAAAGTTTTGTGAACATAATCAGGCAGCGATTGTGTTTCCTAAGACAATGTAATTGGGAAAACAATTAGTATTATACAAACGTAATTTTTAGGAGGCATGGTTGGGTATGGTTGCATTGAAAGAAAAATGAGATCCAGAGAACAAAACCCAGTGAACTACTGGGCAAAATGTAGTTGAAAATTTTAAGTTCTGTAGACGACTAGGTTACATATAACGAATGTTTCAGAGCATTTTAATGACTATATTCTAACATATAGTTAAGACATGCTTTACACTGAAATATATTAACTGAAAAGGTTTTTGGAACAACCGTTTTATGTAATAGACATCTAAAAGTCCAGTTTCTGCTTTAAGTTTTCCCATTTGTGTTTCTTCTAGCTCTCACTGGCCAAATTTTCTGGTTGCTGGATAACCAATATGAATATGAAAACACTCACAGGGGCTGACATCTTCAAACATCTGAGTTGGTTCTATCTTACATCAGTTTATTAATGCTTCAAAGCCAACAGGATCTGGTCCAAAACATTTGGTACCTGCTAAAAGCATCCAGTCATTTGAGGAGGGTGCAAATTAAAATTGTATGTTTCATTTCATCATCAACCAGTCTAGCACAGAGGTATATGGATGGGCAAATTTACAGTATGGCTTCTCTGTTAGGACAAACAAGATGCTGTTGCAACCGTGCTTCATAATTTAAGCTAATAAAGATGTACATATTTCTACATTTTGCAAAAATCTTACCAAGGTGGATTCATAGTGGGCATTTGGTGAATCACTTTATTCAGCAACAGTTATAAGCCAGAGCTCCAGTTTTTCTACTTGCGGAGAAAAAAAGTAATCCGTTGTAATTGTGATTATACATTTTATTGCCACAAATAAAAGGGAAATGGTAAAAGCAGTCTGGTTCAAGGATGCTGAACTGAGATTGTGAAACATACATCACCCTCCAAATAATTTCTTAAAATGTGTTTTTAAACTTGTTTTTGACTCATGTTGATCATTTGTCCACTGTGCACTTACTGCACACATGTATTCTTTTTAATTTATATTATAATCTAAATGATGTATGTTGTAAAAGTTGAGGCATTTTTTTTTTACTAAATATGTGTATATTTTGATGTGCACAATAGCTTAAAAGTTGAAAAAGTCATATCATTAATCCTGTTGAGAGTACAAGTGTTTGTGTGATCTCATGAAGCACAGTTTAAACCGGTCACACGCTGTGATGTCAACGTGATGTCAGACTGCTGACTCAGAGGATCTCACTAGTCTTTACTAGGCCCTCTGACGAGGCCTCCTGGGCAGTAAGAGTCATCTTCTTTAAAGTAGACGTCTCCTGTCGCCTGTCCGGCATGTTGACAGAGCGGCTTCTCCTGCATGTTTACGCCACAGGAGCTGTTGGCGTCGCAAAGCTGTCACTGACATTTCTGCCTCTTCCACCGTCCCCTGCCTCTGTTTGGACTTCTTAATGAGGCGGCAAGAAAAAAAAAAAATGCAAAAAGGCAGATAGAAAAACAAAGTCCTCGCAGCACAGAGCCATCACGCTATGCACCACAGATCCTGTGAGCTGATCCAAGTGATTGTGTCTGCACATGTGCGGTCAGCGTCATTTGTCTTAATGTTGAAAGCAACAAGACTGTTTGGAAAACAATGAAGTGAGTAAAGAAACATGTTTCAGTCCATTGATCTCCCCTCACTTCATATAAAAATGAACTGTGTTCAGGGTACTGATAACAATACAAATCCAGTAATACTGCCTGTGGGCTCTTCATATGTGAACACCAAAAATTTTATTTGTTTCCTTTTGCCCTTATTTCCCACATCAGGTCAGGTACAAAATGCTGAACTTATTTTGGATGAAAAAATGTCATGTATAACTAAAGGTCAAATCTGTGAGTACGTCATCATCCTGACAACCTAGAAATGACTTATTAATTACGCGTCCCTTCAGAAGTATCATATTTTATGTTGTTAGCATTTAATCATTTTAGAAGCACAAAGTTCATAGTTTTTAAATGGCAGAAATAAATCTGTGTGCTGTATGTTTACAAATGAGATTCTGATTTCAATCTTGTGATCTTCACGATTAACACAATTTCAACCATTACCTGCAATATTTGATCATCTTGCATTTTTCAAAATCTCTCATATGTTAACTAAAAAATTGCCAAAGTAGAAGTATGCAAAATCACCAATCACCAAGTCTAAAGACGATAAAAATCAAACGTCAGTCTCCCCAAAAAAACTAATTTGTAACTACAGCGAGACAAAACTGGTCTTCTCAGGCAGCATTTTCCCGAGGCTACGTACAGTATCCCCCCCCTACTGTTAAAGCTTTTACAGTGTCAACCTGCGCTGCACTGGACCACAAGCACCAGAGATGAAAATGACATTTCGGCCATATCTAGTGCATTAACTGAGTTGTGCATTGTCCCCGTTGAATAAAATAAATAAATAAAGAAGCATGTTTAATGGCCAGCTAACTGCTCAGACATTCCTCAGATCCAAACGTATTTTTTCTCATTGGAACTTACATATCATGAATATCAGAAAGTTCTTTAAAGATTCACATTTTACATCAGCCGACTAGCTTTTTATAATATAACTATTATATCACAAGGTAAAACAATGTGTGACTTTTAGCACAACATTTTGGAAAAGCTGCTGCAAATTCTTGGAGGGACTGATGGGATTTATGCAATGACTTTCACCCATCCTGTACTAATTGATTTGTGCCACCATATTGGTCATAGCAGATTCATGATTTAGTTTGACCTCTTTTGTGCACCAGAGTGGTTTGTTTTATCGTCATGCCAGGCTCACACTCCTTGCGGAACATTTTTATGCATAACAGATATGGAACACCAAGAGTGTGACACGCGGTAGAGCAGACATACCTACAACTTCAGCTGGGTTTTGTTGCATGTGAGTGGGTGAGAGAGAAAGAGAAAAAAACATTATATTATTAATAATAATAAAAATAATAATATTGAAAAAAAAATAAGAATCTGAAAGTGAAGAAAGTTGAGAGACTCAAATGATGATTAGAGAATAGCTCTGGAAGTAATATTGACTCAGTTCAATAGTGGAAGATGTTTCTTTCATTGAAACTTTCAGAACATGGCCTGCAGCAGAGTATCTTATTCTCCTTTAAACAGAGTGTAACTACAGAACATGGCTCGGCTTTTATCAGAGCGGCATGTTTTGCCTCTTGGTGCAAATTGCATCTCTTCAACCAGCCCTGTAATAACATTGATTTTTTCCCCCTATGCCCCATCAACCTCAAGTTTCTTGCAATGATTTAGGATTCCCAGCTTTCTTTTGAACATCCTGGCCCATAACAAAATGCTTTCAGAGTGTTATTAGCCTGGTGTTCCTGCATTTTCAAATCCTCCCTGTGGCTTCAGCATTGCAAACTGTCTTCCTTTTTATGAGAAATTATGTTTTATGTGATGTTATAAGAAGGACCACTAGTCCCTGAGTGCTATGCCATACAAGGAGAAGGAGAGGAGAGGGAAATTTCCATGAGAGGTGAACAGAGGACGTGAGGGAACAGGAAGAGCACAAGGCAGAGAAATGGAGGATGTGGAGAGGAGGAGAGAACAGGCAATGGGGGGGAAGGGAGAACACAAGGAAATAGATCGATGAGCTGTGAGGAGGAAGTAAAGGCGAGCAGAGGAAAGGAGGAATCAAAGACACACAAAAGGGTCCTGATGCTAATCCACTAAGATCCCTAGAGACTCCTGCCAATGTCACTGTCAGAGCACTGGGGGAGAGCAGAGGCTTCGTAGGGAGCCATAAAAGAGGAAACACAATGGAGGGGATGTCGAAGCTGCAGTGATAACAGTCACAAACAGAGGAATTATAAACTGTGTGCAAGTAGAACCTTGAGTTTGAATTTGTTGTCCAAAACAAAACAAAAGGCATAAAGTGGAGTGGACACTCTATTTACAAAGAAAAGAACAGAAAGTCTTCCTGAATCACTCAAATTCTCAAAAAGCAAACAAATCACAATAAATCAGGATGTAGTTTCTTGAGGGCCAAAGCCATCTTAGCACCGAAATCACTTTTGATGCATTGGTTTATTATAAAGCTTGTCTCAAATATAAACAAACTCAGTTAAACTGATAAATTTAGCTGAAACTCCTGAGAAATAACCATTCTGATGAATTAGGTAATCGTAATGATCCATCGAACTTGACAAGATTTTGCTGATAGAGACAAACAAGGCAGACAGTGATTCAAGTATCCCTTTCCTTCTGGCTTTACTTCAGTGCAATTATGTCATCCTCTAATTACTTAACACTAAAACAGTCATATCTGTATTGTAACGTACTGTTTGTGTTGGGTCTGTTGTGCTTTGAATCTTTCTTAAGGTGTAAATTACATGACTACAAAGTTTTCCACACATTTTGCTTCACTTTAAGAACATACTCATTTTAATTGGATTAATCTCTAAAAACAAAGTGTGTTGGAGTGTGGAACTTGTGAACATTTCTAACCTTGCACACCAAAGAATTGACAAATGCCAGATACCTCTTCAACTGTTTACTTCGTGGCAGCAGATCAAACAAGACAACAAGAGACTACAGCCACGCTAACAGCTCGGTGAGGCTGTACCTACGCAGGACGGTGCTTTGAGCTAAATGCTTATGCAAGCATGGCAACATGCTCACAATGACAATGCTAACATGCTGATATTTAGCAGAGGGGTGTACTGCGAAGCGAGATTAACGGGTTAATGAGTTATGTTGAGATTAAAGAGTTTTCAATGTCACAAAGGTGGCTCTCTCCTGTAAGCTGGCTACGTCACCATGATAACTTATGCTGCACACCTAACCTGTTCTGGAGGAGGTTATGTTCACAGTTTTGGATTTAAATCAGCTTTCACCAATTCTTGTGGAAGTAAACTTTCATTCACTTGTTTATGATCGGGTCCTGAGACAGATTTCCATTGCCATACAGACCACTGTGTGTAAACTCTTTGAGCTACTCATCCAGGAAGAAGGAAGTATTTGAGAAACTTTCTTGAATGTGCATTTGAAATAATTTTCCAAACACGCCCCAACACAGACAGAGAAATGACATTGTCATAGGTGTTGAAGGGATTAGCCAAATGGGTCACTGGCAGATTGAATCAGACTGTATTGTTAAATAGCCTGTCTGGGATTTCCTGAGCTCTATTCACCTTTTGTTGTCACTCAGACCTCTTGATTAGCCCAGCCCACAACCTACTGTTTAGTCATTTGGTGATGCAGAAAATTATTTTTTCCCCCATTGGCGTCAGGTAATTTTACACAGCGTACCGTCCATACACTAAGAACAATGAAGGCACAGCAACTACAGACCACCTTGGATAAAATCGCATTGGAGCCATTAAGTTGTCAATTCTAACATATTTTGGGTATAAAAATGTTCATACCAAGTCCAAAACATTTCAGGCACATTACAGAAAAGGCATGAGGATTAACTTAATCTCATACTGTTCAACAATAAAACCATCAAGCCTCAAGTTTTAGCAATACATTTTCACTACACCATTTCATGGACAGAATCCACTCTGAAAAATACATTGAGAAAATGATATGAAACTGACAAAATAAGAATTACATGATAAGAGGAAAGACAGGGAAAAAGACGAGGAAGATCGTCGGAAAGAGAAAACAACCAAAAATGTCAAGAAATTAAAGGAGGAAGAAGTTTATGACAGGTGGAGACATTGCAGAGGGCTGTAGACTGTAGAACGACACAAGCAGATATGAGGCAAAGAAGACTATTCAAACCGAAAATAGCGCTGTATTACTGTGGTGTGTTGGGACAGATACTGGTGAGAAGATAAAATCGTTATCAGCAAGGCCCAGTTGCTGCTTTATAAATTGTTAAGACACTGCTCAACAGTTTGTACTGCTCTGGAAAGTTATCACTGTGGCAATAATTTGCTCCTCTGAGACGAGAATTAGCACAATGCCACGAGGTAAACACTACAAGGTAATCCACGTGGAATGTGCACTTGCATGTATTCGACTGGTGCGGCGAGGGATTTGGCTGTGGCAAAACGCCCCCCTGTGGCGGGTGGAGCCCCTTCTTCACCAACACAGGGGTCTCATTGAAACGAATGAGGAGGCTGTGATGGTCTGAGCACAACTATGAAGACAAAGAGGAGAGGAAGAAGTGGGAAGAGGAGACACGCTCAGCTCCAATCTCAAAGCCCAGCAGACTCTTGCCTTCCATGATCTGAGGGCAGGACATGAGTCTCCTCTGGGGTTTAAAATGGAGGAGAGATGCTCTGACAGACTGCTGCTCAGAGAGGGAGAGAATATACTGTATGTTTGTGAACAGTATGTGGGAGAACGCATGCATTTAGTTATAGTTCATGTGTATCTGGAGACCAGCTTTAATTTCACCATGACTTTGTGCTTAAAGTCTTTCAGCTTATAAGAACCCTGAATGTAGTGTTTTTCTCAAAGTCTCACACATTTTCACATCAAAATAAATCTGTTCTATCAGCCTAAATTGCAGGGCTACATTAGAAAAGAAAGTCTTTTCCTAGCTGAGATTTCGTGAATGAAATAACAGCTATTCATATTATACACTTCTCTGCCCAGGGAAAGTGAAGTGCCCCCCCCCCCAAAAAAGCTAAGGCTCTGTCTGAAAAAGTCTCCAACATGAATTCGTTAGTCAAAAAAATGGTGTTCAGAAACACATCCTGCTTCTTTAGTTTTGTCATGTTTTACCATCATGAGTGTGGTTTCATTATGTTCAGCGTGTGTACCTGTTACTGTAAGAACATTTGGACCAGGAGCCAGTAATGTGGGATACTGACGTTTTAACAGATTACAAATACTAAATTCACTATAGGCTGCTTTTATACATATCTGTACCATAGGCAGCGCCAGGGTTTTTTGTCTTGCTGGGGCTAGTTGGGGGGTTATCTGCATTTATAAACAAGGTTGGGTGTGGATTGATTGTCAATTTCAAGGATCAGTCAAGTTTCCTTTACACCCTCTATACAAATGACTGTACTAGCCCTTCACCCATTACCACATACTTGAAATACTGTGATGACTACTCACTGACAATAACTCCGTTACAGCCTATCGACACTCCATTTCTCACTTCACACAATGGTGCACTGACAACTACCTCCAGCTGAACGTGGACAAAACAAAATAACTGGTCATTAGCACAGCAAACACACCCGACACGAGACTGAACTCCACATCCATCCATTGAAAGATAGATAGAACGGGTCAACAACTTCAAATATCTTGACTCTTATAGAAAATAAACTCAGTTTTGATCAACACATCATTTCTATCCATAAGCAATCCCAGCAAAGAGTCAATGTCATGTGCAAACTCAGATCACTATCTGTTGCCCTGTCACAGGTGGTCTCCCCCCACTGCTCTAACCCTCTATGCCTGCCTCCACGTTCTAATTTTCTGATTCCTCTTGACGAAGTTGTTTGATGATGAAACAATGCATTTCTGTCACGCTGCTAATGTACTGAAGCAAGTAAATACTGTGCATCTCGTGTGACGTGAACTCGCCCAGGTGATTCCAGCGCAGAGAAGGTTGCTATGACAATTGGGGGCACCTGTTGGACCAGATGAACTGGAGAATGGGAGAAACAATAAAGGAGATCAGGCAGGATGTCATATGTCAATTGCTGTGACACTGTCCTAACACTTTCTATGATTTGATTACAAAAGTTATCTTTTAACAGACAAAGTAAGTCATGAATTAATTTAATTTCTCTAAGTAGCTTCCACAACGCTGGCTATATTTGAGGAGAATGTAATAATCCAAATATATCCAATAAGTATATCCAGTAAGAGACATTCTGTGGGCAGTAACCAAGCTGTTAATGAAAGAGATGAGAGAACAATCACTAATAACTAACACCTAATTTGATTATTTAAGTTTAATATATATGACCAGCTCTGCGTTAACAATCAAAGTGATGATGCATTAAGAAAGCACATGGAAAAAGTGCCTTGAGAATTTATTAAACTTTCTGCCACAGCATGAGGTGTTTACCTGTATTAATGAAATAACACATGAATTCTGTTTGATGATTTAAACATGATCAGGCTGTGTGCAGTCTTCAGACATCGTGTTAAACTCATTCCTGGGTTCTAAAGTTGATGTTGATGTTTTTGTAATGATGCCAAACTGCCAAGGTGTTAAATTTACTTGTGCAGCTTTAAACAAGCAGTGGTATCTTTGTGTCATTTTTTTAAAATACTGTGTTGAAATGTCTGGTCTTTCACAGCAGTCTCATTAGCCCGCAACATGAGAGAGATTCAGAGAAGAGGAAATCCAGGTGAGACGCTTCTGTCTTGACTCAACTCTCATTGAGCTCGACGTGGAAAGTCTAAACTGTCATCATCAGGGATTATTTCCATCTCCTTGGAAACCAGATAGAGCCTGCAGTATGGATCCATTCCTAATATTTTTCTATGAATTATATCAAAATAACGAGTGGTTATTTGGACTCACACAAAGAAAACCTCTGCTGTATGTTTGTGTATGTGTGCGTTTGTGCGTGGTTCTGCATGTGTGTGTCAGAAAATGCTCAGGAAAGTTTATTAAGTGATTTTCTTAGCGGTAGCACACAAGAGCACCGTCTGCCTGAAGGCGTCTGGTAGGTGATGGAATTCTCCAACCATTAGACTCACTTGCCCAAGAATATTATTATTGATTCTGATCTTGAGCTACAGCTTATTGAATGCACCAACTTGTTTTTTCAACAGCAAACAGCAGTAGTGGGAGCTATCGTTCAGCACTAATGACATCATTTTGCAAGGATGCCTTCTCTCTCCTGAGCGGGCGCTGTAAATATATTTATTTATCTCTTTCACAGGAAAGTTCGAGGGGGAAGAGGAGATTACCTGTCGAGATTAAGCCCGATGATTAATGTTTGTTTAGGCACCGCAAGATAATGCGCATTTGATTTAATGACTAAAATGAATTGCTTCTTTGCAACTTGCAACTTCAAATAGCTTTTTTGGAGGCAGGGGAGGTTGGGGGGACTAAAATGTCTGACTTTTTAAACACAGGGACGATTAAAAGACAGAAATGGTCTAAATAGACACATACTTCAGGTATCACTGACAGTATTGTCTTGTTCATGTTCTCGTCCATGAAAATAAAATACAAATATGACTCATAGCCTACATATGAAGAAAAATCTAAAAGAAATCAGATGTGTTTAATTTTGGACAGTAGTGGAAGAAGTATTCAGATCCTTTACTTAAGTAAAAGTACTAATACCACAGTAGGATATGAAAAATTGTAGTCTGAAAAGAAACTAAAGCTGTCAGACAAATGTAGTGGAGTAAAAAGTACAAAATTACCCTTCTATCATACACATTTCACCAGAAGACACAAATACTGTTCAGCAACCATCACCAAATCACCAACCATCGAGAAGACTACGCTGCAAGTAAAGAGATAGTCGACTCAGACTCTTTTTTGTATCAAAAAATCACATCCTGTACTCTTGAAAGGTGGCTCTTTAAAGATCAGTTACTGTAGTCAGCTTGATGTCACATCCCAATGCCCAATATTGACAAGTTTTTATGCCAGAAAAAGGTTTACAATATATTCAAAAACACTCCTGCAAGGCAAGACCAGATACATTTATCTTGAAGCAGCCATGATTTTGCCCCAGTATGTCAAAATAATCATACTGTTAGCAGTTTACACTTGATGCTCGTTTGCTTATTTGCTTGTTGTGTTTACTAAAAAGCCCAATTTTGTATGGAATATCTCATTAAGTGGGGATTTGGCCAGCTGGTGTATTGATATGCAATGCATGCATTCACAGCACAGGTAAGGTCTGTAGCCTAAATTGTGGCTCACACCATAAGAAGTTTTCCATAAAATGAAAGGGAAGGAGGTGAGTTTTCATACAAAAAGGAAACACATGCAGATAGTGTTTGTTCCTGCAGCAGAGCCTGAAGCTAATTTCCATCAGTACTCCGATTTTCTTACAACTGTTTCCTCTGTGGTGCATTCCTGCCATGTGGCATTTATATTAAGTGAGCCAAGAGGCTGCAGTTAGCTCAGACAACCAGAAGTGATGGACCACAACCCTGCATCAGGCTTGCAGTTAGTCCCCCCCCATGAGAGGGAAACTACTAATAAATGAGTCACTCCAGCTGGTTTGTTCCATGGTGGCCGTGCAGCAGTGAGTTGAAGAGCTTTAACTATAGCAACACAATAAAATCTGATACGATTACTGTGTTATCTCTTTCCAGTAATCACATGTTTTATCTCTCATATGAGACGGTGTAGTCCCTCATTCGTCTCTCATATGATTTAGGTTTATGTGCATGTGTTATACACAAAAGGGAATCACGCTCAACTCTTTTGTTTTCTCCAAAGTTTCTGATGCTGTTGTTTTTATGTTTAGCGAATTGAATCCTGATAAAGGCAATCGTTTAGATCACGTACCGGTAAGATTTCTTATAGATGCTGCAGAAGTGATCACTCCTTCTATTGCTCATATAATCTATTCTGTCAGGTAGAGTTCCAGATGAGCTAAAAATGGCAAGATTACTTCTACCACATAAAAAAAGAAGCAAATGCAACCCTAGCAACAACAGACCAGTATCCATTTGATGTAGTAAATTGCATTTATGACATTATGAATATGTTTTGATTTATGCCATACAGCACTATACTGGTTGAATCTACACAGAAAACTAATGTTGCATGCCTAGACAAAGTATGATGTTACTTATAACTGACTGAAGATAAAAGTATGTTTTAAAATATGATGGTGTGACAAAAGTATTGTTAAAGACATAGAAAGGGTGTTATGTGTGAAAAGGAGCTCCCTGTGGAATAATGGGTGAAATAAAAATAAACAGCCTGGGCTGGCCTAGACTGGTCTGAACCGGCCCAGGTGGGAGCAGCTGCTAAATTTCCAGATACCATCAACATCAGTCTAGGAACGTTGCAACCCCCCAAATAAGGAAAAGGTGACACCATTACTCTGGGGCAACCTGAGTAGTTTTAAGAAAACTAGGTGGGGATCCCCTGATAGGAGGGATATAAAAGACAATGTACGGGCTCAGAAATCAGTTGGTTCCAGAACAACTCCGGAGTTTATCTCTTGTAAAAGAATAAACTCTGTGCATCGAACTCTGACCTTCTCCAGTGATTTATTTTGAATGTCTCCAGTTTTTGTTCATCTGAAGCTTGGGTGACTAAGGACTCTGATTTATTAGTCAAGTGTTGGAAGGGAGTCCAGACTTAATCTCTGACCCTGACCTGGGTCCCTGACCTCCACGAGACATTCTAAGTGCTCTTTCAAAGATAATGGAAAGAATAATACAGGAACACATAAATTAATATATTTCAAACAGTAACCTTTTACATGAGCTGCAATCAGGTTTTAGAAAAACCCATTCTACGGAAACATGCGTAATGTCAGTGTTGTGCAAGTTCACACTTCACAAGAGCTAACTCAAAGTTCGGTTCACACAGATTAAAATTTGGGTTAAAAGTCACGTAACTAACGTGAGTTACGTAAGTCACGTACGTAACGTTATGTAACTTTAACTTTAAACAAGTCAGTGTTGACTTTTGATTTCACATGGGACACGGACCCCGGTCCCTATGGAAGTTTAGACTTTGTTATTTGTAACCCACAGAAGACAATCAACAAATGTGTAGCATAATACACAAATATTTCACTATCCACAATCACATCCACAAAAATACGGAGCGATTTGCAAATATGCATAACTTACTCTGTAAAAACGTATTTTAATTTCACAGAAAATGATAGAGGTTTTACAAACGTAAATATTTTCACCACAAAAATAGTGTTGTAGTACCATATATAATTCATAAGATTTATTGCAGATGAAAGATTAAACTGGGAAAAAACATATTAAGCATGTATGTAAGAGGTCCATGAATATGATTCATTTATTTTGAAAAGTTTGTTCTTTGATCCATCATTCTACTCATTTCCCATATTTTCCCCACTTACTTGTGGTTCAGAAGAGGCTTTTGAGAAAATCCACCTGCACTTGCAAGTGAGATCTTCCAAATACTTTTCATAATTTTTAATTTTATATACTCTTTATATCTAATCTTATGGCGATGTTGAATATGCCACAATCACTCACTAACATGTTGAGACTTTATGACCTACCTTTAAGACGTTATAATATAGAAAACACCACGTCAAAGAATGTATTATGATTTGGCAAATAAACCAATAAATTGTGTTCATGTGTATAATCGAACATGTCTATGAAAAAAGTAAATATAAAGAGTGTCAACATGTTACAGTGTCCTTTAACTTTGATAATTCCAGTATAGATGTCCCAAGTCCCAGTTCCCATCACAGCCAGCCACAGATGTGGTCCCATCACATGAAGAGAATAAGACACAGCTGTTTTACATCCTGCATCTGATTGTAGATAATACATTTTTTATTTATTTATTTATCTATGATTATATTACAGTCCTTCACTAACATGCCGGGATATGTTTTAAAACCTAAACTGCAGTTTTTCCCTTTACTGAATATTTTTATAACGACATGCACGTGCGTGCAAAAAAGTCCCCCTTATGTTCTTCTGATATCAGTTAGAGCTTGCTGTATTTTGTACACAAATAACTGGACATGGTGTGCTTTTATCAGGCTGGGAAGACAGAGGATGGTTCTGACGCCATTGTGCAGGGGCGCCATAACTGTGACATGTGTCAAAACTGGCTACACAGTATTTTCCTGAAAATGCAGTGCAGTGGTGGGCCTGTAAGATTAGTCTTCCCCTGCTGTGGATATGTCTTAGAAGGGGGACAATCATTATCGTACTTTCAGGGTTTCCTCTTTTCAGATACAAACAAAACCAAAGTGCCACTTGGCACACCATCACGTAAATTGTTGGAGAAAATACAGGTTGCTTATTTACACAATGTTTGCAAATCGACTATGCATACACCTATGCAAATAGGTTCTGAAAGAACAGCGGCGCTATCCATTGTTCTGAAACAAGAGCAAAGCGGCCCATGTTCTTATTAGCTTTTGCTTTTACCATTACAAAGGTTTGGATCTGCAAATGTTAAGTCTAGTCAATACTGCACACCTGCTACGTGAACGCTAAAAGAAAAGAAAAGAACAATCAGCTGTCCTCCCCCCTCTGTTCTTTGCATGTTTACATTTTCACCACCTCCCACTGCTGTGTATATGTGTGGATAATTGAATGTTAGCATCACTCCACAAAGCCTGGGAGTCAACACAGGTTAAAAAAAGCCACAGTTCAGCACTGTGCAGGTGGAATGTTAAGATTGATGCCAACGCTGATGTTTCCATCACAACACGTGTGGAAAATGCACTGTATCTGCCCACTTGCTCTTCTTTACTGCACATATGCAGGACACTAGCAGCCTAATTACAAAGTTAATGTTTTATAGCCATTCCTGCCCAAGTGAATAAGCTAAATTTGTTAAATGAGACTGTTTGCTGCTCTGCAAGAGCCATGGGTGCATTTTATTGTCAAGCAGAAGGTGTAAATGCAGAATCCTGAGAAATCATGTATATTTGAGTGAACCCCAGAGCAGATAGGCGTGTTTGTGTCAGCTGTATTAGGGTTGTCCTTTAAAATGTCTTTAAAAATGTATATTTTCTGCCATTTTACACTTAGTAGGTCTGCACATTTATATTAATAAGAGATGATATGAACTTAAGGTGCTAATGTATCATTCTAAAATCCCTCCAGGTGTCTCACATTTCACATCAAACATCCCTTCTATAAGTTACTACTTTGATTATTTTCAGATCCAACACACCGTGATCCTTTGAGCACAGGCATACCTCATCTATATATACACACTATACTGTATATTATTCTTAAACCCAGCTGTAATTTGACTGCATGTGAATGATCTCAACAAATATGCAGTGGATGTCACTAAATGTCATTAACCTATAAACAGACCTTTAAGAAATTGACAGAACAAATAAGGCGAAGGGGAGGTCGTCACAACGTCAGTGCCACCACTAAACAAATTTCATACAGCAGGGATGGGTCTGCTGTACAGACAGGACCTTTTCAACATGCAGTATACGGCTCTGCATTTCTAATCTCAGTCTACTAACAGGGGCTCTGCGTCTAGACCCTGTGAGGCTTTCACAGCTGCAACTAAATATAGAACCACTATGTCTTAACTCTGATTCTTCTTCTTTAAGTTTTTACACTCATCCATAGAAGGTTTTGCTTTTACTGCAATGCTCACCGCTATGCTCAACATATAGTGTGCAGGGAGAGGACAATTGCCAAAGAAAGGCTTATTCATTACCTGTACATAAGTAATATAAAACAATATTCGCAATATCAAAGATAGGAAGATGCATAGACTAAATAGCAACGCATTATGAATTGAAAGAAAACAAATGAGCCACTTCGATAACAAGGTTGGTTATTTCCTGTTCACTGATGTATTATCTAATACTTTCAAATTAACTTAGCCTTTAATGTGTTACAGAAGTGAATACAACTCACAACACAACTTTTACTTTATAGTTAGTGAAGATCTCTGATTGCTGAATGTATCCTTTAGTACAGTTTTTTGCAAAAATATATGGAGGTCAGAGGGGACACGTTTAAATTTTTAGTTTGGCTCTCTCAATATTAGCTTTTAATTTCTTGAGATGACAATTTAATTATGTTATCATAATGAGTAAAGTTTGCCATTGTCACAAAGTAATTGCATTGTAATGAATATCAAACAATGCTTGTCAAGTACAGATTGCAAAATAATCACTTTTTGATCACAGGAAAATAATATGAGAAGGAAAACAGATACTGCCTCGTGTGTGTGGCCACATGATCAATGGCCTTTGGTAACATGATGCTCAAAGAATGGATTTCTTCTATATATAATTCAGTAGACACTGGAACTTTTGAGTGATGCTAGACTTGTGGTTGTTTACCACAAGTCACTGCAGACTTTAATTGGCTTCAATCAAATGTTTTAATGTTTGGGGTAGACTGACCAATCTCAGAATTACTGCAGCTCTTCAGCTCTACTTATAGTAGAAATCTAGATTCTGTCAGCCCCCATTTATTTATTCTGCTTGTCTATAAAAATATGAAACCTTTGAATTATTAAACCAAAAAGGTGGAGAATATAGTGTATACTTCCCCTGCCAACTGAGACATTTCTGTCATGCTTTGCTGTTCTGAAGCTTCTACTCTTCTGAAAGAAAACTGTATCCCCCATGAAAATCCTGTCCTGCCCTCTGGATGTTTTTCCAATTAAACACCCCAAAACAGATCACTGGAACAGATGGTCAAAATATGTAATCAATCATTAATTGTCACTTGGCTTCTGGTTAGTCTTATTTGGAACATGTTGTTCTTGAATCTCCCTAAAAAAAGAAAAATTAAAAGAATTTGGATTTGCCCCCAGCAATCACAGACCAACCGTATCTCCAAGCTCCCTTATTTATCTGAAGTTTTTCTGTCAGTGGGTATATTTTATTAATAATAAGCACAACTTTGAGAAATTTCAGTCAGGTTTCAGAGCACTGCCTCCTTAAAGCTGAGACATTTTTCTCCTCCTTACTGCTGCTGCTACTAATACTTTTAGTCTCATGGCGCCATTTTACACCATAGACCATGGAATTCAACTTAATGTCCTGAACAGTGATTTGTTACCACAGACACGGGTCTCAAATGGTTCAGATCACACCTTGCTGTTAGGTCACTTGTTGTTTCAGTCTCTCCATCATCCTCTGCAGTGTGTGGTTTTCCCTGTGGGCTGATTTCCACACTCACAGTGTTGTGACCAAAAAACAACAAAACTTTTTTGTGTGTGTTACTGTTTACTACTCCTTGGAAGAAAAGATAGCAGTATGCAGTGATGCCATCTGCAATTTCATTGCTAGATGCCACTAAATCCTTCACACTACTCTTTTAAAACAAGTTTTGTGACTATTTCAAGAACTGCTGTGAGACTGTGTTGGATGATCATATAAAACAATGAGGTGAAGGCGAAGATATCCACGACATAAAGCAAGGTTTGTTAGCAGAAGGTAGTGTACATGCTACCGACACTATTTCTGGGTGCTTTCCATTTGACTAATGTGGCTCCTCGCTTACCTCACTCGCATCTCTAATATACAGTTTTACTGGGCATGTTACAGCCAACCAGGAATGAGGTTTTGAACTTCCTGTCTACACTGGAAGTGGGTAGGTGCTGCTTGTGATCACCTAATTTAGTAAATATGTGTCCTGTTTTTTAATATAGCGTACAACGTGAAGGACTGACAGTGCTGGAAGAAAATGAGGGAGCAGCGCTAATAAGATCAGTTCTCCACACATCTCTGGGATCAGCTGATCATGTTTCTGTTGTAATAGTCATGGTTACTGGTCAGAATGTGTTGCTATTTTTGTTCCATTATGTGTTTATCACAATATGATATCTCGACAGAAGTCGCCTGAGTGCGGGCGTTCAAAATGTGTGCTAACTCTAATACAATATTTCTTCATCCAAAACACAGTCACAGTGGAAACTCATTTGGTTAGTTACACTATTACAAACAATCCAGTTTTCCATGATGTGAGCTTATTATTGATAACAAGCTAATTATTCCAAATTATATTATCAATTAAATATATATAATATTACATAGTAGGGTGAAACTATGTGTTTTAATTCATGTTGATAAATCAGATTCCAGATCAACAGAGTAAAAATCAGCTGGTTTACTGATCGTTTGTGAATGTAAATAATATTAATAACTTGATTATCTGCATCATCATACTCATAAGTTAGCATCAGAGCTCTTGAAATGTTTCATCATTGAAACATCAAGCTAATGTATTTCTGCAACACAAATGAGCTAGTTGTGAGCTAGTTAATGCTGTGGGTAAAAGATTGTCTTTTAAATCCAATATCTAAGGTGAAGTGTTTGTGTTAGCTATATGACCTCCTCAAAAATGTAGATGTGTGTTCCTAACTTTGAGAAATGTATAGCAGACTGTGTGATCCAATCAGGACCACCACTTTTCACTTGTCTTTACTATAGCCAGCAATAACAACCGGAAGTTAAGAGACAAACCTGGGAATGGATCAAACAAAAAAAGGGGTCAGTAGCTGGGGTTAATACCTGAAGGCTGTGGTTAATGAAGACAGTTTGACATCTTCTCTTTTCAGTCCTCCAAGCCCATCCCAGAGTGCACCAAGAGCGCAGCCTCCAACATCACTAAAAGATACTTTTTGACTGTGACCTGATTTCTATCTACAAGCTTGTGGTGTAGGCTAACCTTCCACAGTTTATAGATGTGAGCTCAATGTCAACTGGGCTCAGCCAATGTAACAAATAGGTATTGATATACTTAACACAGAAGTGTTGAATGGGGCAACATGTAAAGAACCAGATGCAGGGTGAATGCCAGCTGAAGGATGAGAGTAGAGTCATGGACCAGCTTTTATACCCTGATGATCCAGGTGAGAACAGCTGATTACCCTGCAGAGTCAGCTGTTGGCCTCCTGAGCTTAACCAGAACAGCCCACAAGACACAGTGGTAGGGACATCACACTCACTATCTCCCTCGTTAGCTAGTTAGCTTGCTTGCTAGCTGTTAGCTCACTAGCTCTCTTGCTAGTGGATGATGATGTGTCTGTGCATTGACTGTGGGACAGCTCCAGGAATCCCAAGCAAACCAGATGACGTCTATGGATTTATGGGGATGAACCTCACAGTAACTCCATTTTGCAGAACACCATCCTGTTTGTGGATTGTCCATCTACAGATTATTAGGTTATAGAGTAACATTTCTACTGTTGTCTGGAGATGTTTAACAGATTATCAATAAAGTATATGTGACAATTCATGAACATACCCTAACCGATTTGTTTTTTGTGCCTAAACCTAACCAAACCTTTATTTGTGAAACAGTTGAATTGTTGAATATCTACTAATAAGCTGTTGAAATGTTACAGATACTCTATAAACTGTCTGTAGGCGGACTATTCAAGTAAAGTGTAACCTAAAGTGTTGATACTGCTGGTGGTGGGGAAGGTGGTGGTTACTTGTACTTAATTTATCTTACCTGTATTATAGTGTATTATATTTTGATTTGCTTAGTACTTCTATTCCTTCTATTCTCAAGTGTGCATTGACGTGACAGTGAGCAGCTGTAACGAAAGAGTTTCCCCTCGGGGATCAATAAAGTATTTCTGACTCTGATTCTGAGTCTGAGATGTCAGCATTTGTGTCAGGAGGTGGAGGCAGGCAGGGTGCTACAGGTGCAGCTAACTAGACTGATTGGTCAAGAGAGAAGGACTTTTAGGGCTACTTGATTGAATGTTGTGAACCACAAGGGAGTTGCCTCTCAGATTTGAAATTTAAAGGTTAATAGAGGGAAGCAGGAGAATAAATAAATGGACTAAAGCCAAGGGGTGTGGCACTGAGGGCATAATGAATAAAGCAATAATTCTCCTGATTAAACTTTTGCTAAGCTCCATTTATTTTGTCACGTTGCAGACACACAGGATATATAACCATAAAAACAGCAGCGATGGCAGCTGAACTCTTCTAAATTAATGCTTTACAGATATAAATAAGATAGATGAAGCTTAAAGCAGAGAAATCTAACTTTTTCTTATTTGGCTAACAAAATGCAAGTAGCCTGGTTCAGCACAACCTTGGTAAACTGTGTTAAGCCTTCTGCTGGAAATGTGATGATCCGAATCTCACTTTATATGTAAATAGACCTGATTAATTCAGTCAATAAATACTGATAAAGAAACACATTGTTTTAGAAGTTATCCTGCTTTCATTTGGTTTTGTTCAAACAAGAGTAACTCTTATTTGAAGTGAAAAGTGTCACCAAATTTGACTGACGCCAAATTGCCTAAACAGAGCCTCAAACACACCCAATTAAATAAATAGTAACAGTTCTGGACTGTTGTGATGAAGAATGCGCTGGTTCTGAAGGTGAAGTTATTTTGGGTAATTGGCCTTGCATGGCAGCCCTGCTGCCATCTGTGTGTGTATAAATGGGTGAATGAGAGACAAAAGCACTATGTAAGTGCAGACCACATACCATTTTAGAGATGGGGTTAGCAGCCTGGAAGTTGAATCGCTTCTCCTTTGCGCTGAACAGAGTCGGTTGAGCTGGTTTGGGCATCTGATCATGATGTTTCCTGAGTGCTTCTCTCTGGAGGTTTTTCAGGTACTTCCAAATAGGAAATGATCCTGAGTGGACCAAGAAAACGCTGGAGGGATTATATACCGTATTGGCTGATTTTAAACTTTGAACGTATTTAATTATGTCTGTGATTGTTTCTGATGCTGTAATGTGCTTTTGTTATGTCTGGCTATGTTTGCTTTTTGCAGTTTAACTGCTGTACTCAGGTCTCTCTTGCAAAAGTGATCTTGCTCTCAGTGAGGTTACCTGATTTAAATAAATTATATATATATATTCCATCTGGGCGGCCTGCTGCCACCGTGACAAGACCCTGGTTAAATGGTGGAAACTGATGGATGGATGTAGCTTGTTTCCCATCTTGCAGCAGCACCTACTATATTTGAATGGCAATACAGAATACAGGAAGTTCACCCTAACAATACCTGACTAAATATTCAGACTGCTGTATTATAAAAATGTTAAATAAGAAAAACTGGATTTTTCATAGCTCTTGGGGCTACATGTTTGAGCTTGTGTTTATGTGTGTTTGTGTGTGAGCGGGAAAGAAAATTAATATCAGTGGTGGAATGTAACTAAGCACATTTACTGTACTTAAGTACTGTACTTAAGTGCAGTTTTGATGTACTTGTACTTAATTGAGTATTTCCATTTTAAGCGACTCTATAATTCTACTCCACTGCAATTCAGAGGGAAATACTGTACTTTTTACTCCACTACTTTTATCTGACAGCTTGAGTTACTAGTTACTTTTCAGATTAAAATGACATATTGTTAATGTTTGAACTACCAAATAATAATGCATGTATGGTAGCGTATAAAAAAATGGTTGTACATGTTTAATTTGGACTGATTTGTGTCTATCACACTGTCAGCTGCTGTTCAAGAACAACATCATTGGTGTGGTTCTTTTGATGTGAGCTTCCAGCACTTTTATTAGCATATGAAACTGGTTTTCTGACATAATACAGTCGATCTTGAAGTAGATCTGCAGCTCCAGTGTCATCTTGAGAAACTTTCCTTCCTCACTAGGATGAACAGAATCATCACTGCTTGAGGGCTGCATTTTATTTTGTAGTGTAAATTTTCGCTTATAATTTAAAAACTTTTTGTGCAAGGTTTTAGTGTGTACGTTTTTCAGATGACAAATTTAAAAAAATGCATTTGGGTCAAACAAATAAGCAACTGACATGGTGACAATCGACACGCTGCCTCACACTTCATACTTAGATGTCATAATTACAGTGCCACACACATGCTCTCATTTAAACATTATGCAAGCGTGTTCTATCTGCCCTGCAACCACTCATTATGGGTGGCTGTGTTCCTGAAACCGTGTGAAGATTAGTAGCTCTGCAGATGCAAATGGATTTGCTCCTGGCTGATTCTGACACCAGCACATTTAGCCTGCAAATTAAAGGAAAATAGAGAATAGTCCATCTTGAATGACTAATCTTAGAGCTCTGTGCATGTTTGTGGGTGTTGGAATCTGGTTGTATTTTCCCCGTTTTTTCCTGATAAATTTTAGTTATTTTATTGATGTACTGCAACAACACTTCCACTGCGACGACTCAAAATCTTTTGAGAGATTTTCGGTTTATTCATTACTGAAAATGGCAAATGAGTCTACACGGGGAGGCTGGGAAATGGAAAGTTCTGTTCAAGAAGATGAACTCTACCTCTGGAGGACAATATCGGGTGAACATGCACCCAAACACACACAATTTGGTGCATGAATTACCCATGCAAAGGCCCAGCATCTCTGACATCCAGAATCCTGCTTTTTTAAAATGGAAATAGCCTGAATTACTGCCATGTTGACTGTTTTTCATCCTGCTCTCTCTTTCTCTGTCTCTGGCTCTCTCTACCTATCACAGACTTGATCCAGTTCAAACCACCTTTGAAAGCAAAGCATCAGTGCTTTTTACTTGTGTGTTTTTTTTATCTAGATGTGTAGCAGATCAAGCTGCAGGGGTTTGTGCGAAGACAGGAGGGCATACGATGGTAAAGAAAGAGATGTTGACACACAAGCATGCATGCACGCAAGCGTAGAAAATGCATGCAGACCAACACACACACATGCACACAACTGTTCATAGTATCTGGGCTCACTGACGCTGGCGTGCAGTTCAGATTAGGTCTGATGGGGTTGCCTGGCCTGGCAGTCCAGCGCTTTTGGAGGATCAAGCTGTAGCTCTTATCTCTCTGGCCTGATGGTCTAACCTCTATTCCCTGCCATCAGTCTCTCTCTCTCTCTCTCTCTCTCTCTCTCTCTCTCTCACACACACACACACACACACACACTGGACTGATGGTCTTCTCTGCCTTACTTTTTGCCATCTGACTGACTACAGCTGAAGCAGCTAAATAGGCCATAAATCTGTGCTTTGGTTTGGGCAAGAGAGGGGAAGCGAGAGTGCAGGCAGTCAGATGTTGGAATAGTGTTAGAAACTGCACAACTGCATGCCTGCGCACACACACACACACACACACACACACACACACACACACACACACACAGCTAATTGCACACAGACATACCTGACATGTGCATGAATGGATCTCTGGCTATTTAGACACTTAGGGCTAATCGTTTTCGGCTTTCATCGATCTTCCTGATTTTTTAGCAGGAGTTTCACCCAGATTTTGTCCTCACATACCCACCTAATGTCATATCCTCTTCCTGCTGCAAGAAGACAGTGATTACCACGGTTTACAGTAAATAGAGGAAAATAGAAAGAAAAAGCACAACTGACAGTAGAAATTACAGAATATTCTTTGCTATAAATTATATTTTTAAACTCAGATTTTCACTGTTTTTGTATTTATTAATGTTTTTGATAGATTTTAAAAATCTGAGTTTTACTTTTCTAAAAATAAACAAAAAAAACATTTAAATTCCCTCTATTGGACAAAACAAAAACTGAAAATAGTGAGTAGATTAATTTAAACAGAATTTCAGCCAGATTTATTCGTGCCCAAAATGTTTTATACACTGATCTCTGTGGTTTATGGTAAACAAGGCCCTCTTGCAACATTTAGTCTTAGAGACAGAGAAAAAAAGAGAGATAACAATTAAGCTGCTGCATTAGCAAATAACAACAATAAATAGTTAAACTACAGAATGTTTGCTCTTTTAAAGCCCTATTTTCACCTGGAAGTCCATATTGGTTATTTTCAATTCTGACTTTCAACTGTGTATTATTAATCAAAATAAGCACTGATTAATCCCCAATTTATTTAAGAATAGAAACGTTACATAATTAAGTGTATACATAATTCCACTTGCACACATCCATCCCACACACACATACACACCTGATAATACTTTAAATAAAATTTTGACTATAACGAAGAAAGGCAGATACGCTATCTAAATCTGTGACTAATAAAAAGAGAAGCCAGGGAGGTTTTCCTAATCGAATGCCCACCGTGATTTCTCTTCCCGTGCTGCTTCTGATAATGTTAAACCAGCAGGATGGGAAGTTATGCAGTGAGCAATGTTCAATTACTGGCACATGTAAAGCCATTTAAAGATGCTCAGAGTGGAAAGCAGAGACGCCTGCATTAAATTAGTTTGTCCTCTCCTCTGTTGTATAATTGCTGATGCTCAGATGTACATTGTGCTGAAGTACCTGCATGTCAAACGTAATTGCAGTTTTCTCAAGGTGCAGTAATAACTCTGACAGGACTGTCAATTAAAAAGGAAATGGCTGTTTGGCATCTGGCCATGACTTGTATATTCCTGCTCCGTGAGGCTCCAGAGCTGTGATTTTCTTTTATAACATTTTGTAAATGTCAAAAAATGCAGTCGATGAATATTCTAGTTGCAGGGCTCATAACAGGATAAGAAAAGAAAAATCCAGACAATTCTTGCAGACTTTTATCTGTTAAAAGCTCATACACTGATTACAGTTGGTCAAACAAACAAATTCACATTTTTTTGCACTGTGTCTGTGCACATCAACCTCCATGAATCACCAGTGTTGGTTCTGGTGAGGACATTATGGATTTCATGGTCATCAGTATCAAATAACCAAAACTGTTGAGGTTCAGCAAGTGATATAGAAAAGCGCCTTTTGAGGGTTTAATGGCAGTATGGCAAACTCAGTCTTCAAATAAAAAGAAAGAAAGAAAGCTCTGGGCTGATTTATGTGTGCTAGTGTGTGTTGAATAAGATTTAGCCTTGCCTTTCAGGCGTGTATTAAAAAAAAAAAAAAAAAAGATAGCAGAGCTGAGTGGTGAATGTTCCCGAAGATCAGCCATTGTGAGAGATTCGATAAGAGAGTGTGAATTTCCAGGTACTGTGAACTTATCCAGAGTGTCGCATTATTGAATCAGACCTTTCTGAACTGAAGAGTGTCGGTCACACACGTGGCAAAGTGCCATAGAAAGGACCATGTTGAGTACAGAAGATGGTAACATGTTGGCTGAAAGCAGGAAGCCACATTCACAAAGCTTGAAGGAGGGCTGCTTTGAGTGTTCAATGTAAGACTTATTTCATATCAAAAACAATATCCAGAAGTCACACATGTTTTAAAGTGTTCAAGAGTAAACCTTTGAAAGCAAGCACCTAACCCCTTTTCGGTGACTTTGATGGAGCTAAAAACAGAATATTGTTGCTACTTCTGCTTATTGTAGAAAGTTGGAGCTTTTACTTTGCGATTACAAATAAGTTGGCTTGTTTTTCCAAATCAAACATTTTTTGATCAAATAAATTTGAAAAGTTCCAATTTATTTGCAAGGTCTTGGAGACCAAAACATCCACAACAATTTCCTTGTCCATTTTTTCCTCCTATTGGTGCCCATTTTTAATAGAACCACCACAATCACATTGGTTGAATTCCTCAGTAGCAAGGCCAGCTTTCCTCCTCATTCATGTCATCTTCATTTCATCAAACATCTGTAAAGAGACAGCTGCTCTTGCAAAAACTATGCTGGAATAAAAGTAATAGATGCTGTTTATCTCTGAAATTAAAACCAGTTTTAAGCTCCACGACGTCAATGGACACAAAGTTATGTGGATGGAAACATTTGTGTTTTGACATGTAAGTATCAAGGTTTTTTCATAAATGGATGTATAGTATGGCATTTCTGAAATGTAACCATATTTTAAAACATCATTTATCATTGATTTCTGTATTTCTAGCAGCATGGTGAAAAGAGGTAACTACCAGCTACTTTTACCGGTAAGATAAAGAACTTTGTGAACACTGGTCTCAAGCCAGTTTAGACCAGGTTGTGTGTGAAAAGGCCAAAGGATAAGTATAGTATATCGGTGTAAACCAGACTGATGCTATCCAGCATGCATGTTTGGACAGGGTGCTTTTAAGGAGTCAAAATGTCTTCCAAGCAATCAACCAAAACAACTGTTATTTTGAAAAATCTTTACCAGAATTGCAACCATTTTTTTTACTGTTTGTCACCAGAAACATTTGGGTGTAACTTCATACAGAGATTCAAAAGCTTCCAATTCATAGGATACAACATAGAGACATTTATTTCTTGTTTCAGTACCCAAACCCTACGGTTCTCCCTCCCATCAGCCTCAGAAAGCAGCATTGTTCATTAATAACCAAAAATGAAAAACTAAAATAAACTAAAAAATGTCAGATTAGCTTCTGTGGTGCCCCTTAGCCCTCCGTCCTTCTGTCCATTCATTCGACCAGCCAACAAACGGAAAAATAATGCACAGGTGAGTGTGTGTGTGCATATGTGTGTGAAAATATAATTTGTAACAAAAACAAAAATAATCTAGAATTGGTTTGAAACACTGGCCAAAGGGGAGTCAGCATCTGGGCTGTCTTTAACAATCTGACCTCCCAAATCTGACCAAGTGTAGAAGAAGTCTTTCCAGTTTTTTCTTCTTCTCCCTCTCTCCCTCGCTGCACTTGAGCACGCACGCAAACACACAGCTGGGGAGTTTTTGTTTTGTGTCGTAAATCCTCCAAGTGTTGTTGGTTACCACAGAGGGCTGTACTGTAATTCTTGGCTGGGTAGACAGGTTTTCAAAAGGAAAGAGGGGGGGATTGGTGTGGAGGCTCCCTCCTCGTTAGCCATTTTGGATTCTGTGCAGGCTCACAGAATCAGACTCATGGCTCGTGGACGTGCGTCGGGACATTAATGAAGTTCTTTTGATAGAATTGAGCAAGAACCAAAATGTGACAGAGTTAATACAAAACAGGGAGAGGAAAACAAAAAAGAAAAATAGTTACATCATTCCTGTGTTCTTCAACTCTGTACTTGTCACATTTTGAATTCCATATATTTATATCCATATATATTTATATATATATTTATATATTCTTTTTACAATTAAAAACACCATGGATTTGACAGACTATTTGGTTTCTTTTTGCCTAAGTAGAAGTGTTTCTCTTGTTTTGTAAATAAATGCATGTAAATATTTTTTTTCTTTTTCCGTACTGTCAGTCGGTGTAAAGGCGGCCACTCAAGAAGTGTTTATATGTTTGTATCCACACAGTATGCATATCATCAGCATATTTTCAGAATTTCCATGATATTACATTTTTTTTAAATTCAGCATTTCCATTTGCGTCCCACAGATGCAGAACACCAGAGTCTGTCAAACACTGTCAAACCGAAAGTGCATGTCCTAAATCGTGTCCTTTCATTGGCTGGTTTGGCCCAGGTCTCTGTGTGATAGGCTGGGGCTAAGTAACTGGGTCTGCGTGGGTCCGTTGCAGCTCAGCGCCCCAGCAATTCCTCCGTTAAGGTTCAGGAAGCAAACCGTTTCTCTGGCCTCCATCAGCGCAGCCATCGAGCCGCTGCTGATCGCGCCCTCTTCCTGCTTCCTGTGAGCCAACGCCCTGAGCTGCTCCTGCGCCTCCTCCAGCAGCAGCGCCACCTCATTCTGCTGCTGGCCAATGGCGGACGAGCAGGAAGAAGAAGACAATGTGGCATGTGCTACCTTCTCTCTCCTCCCTTCCTTGCAGGGCATGGGTCCGCAGGTGATTGACATCGCTGTGGTTGCCGAGGTGACACTGGTTTGCATACATGACACCTCGTTGTCATGGTGACACTGGACGGAGGGGATGATGGGGATAGAGCAGGAGCGAAACGGAGGAGGCGGGGAGTGGCTGGGCCGGCGTCCAGGCCTGCGCAGGCTGCGGGAGGTGGGATTCAGATCGTTGTGCTCGGATGGAGCGCACAGCCCCGAATGCTCCTCCATGCGGCCGCTCCAAGGCGACAGCGACGTTGTCTCCTTGGAAACAGGAGTTCGCATATGTAGGAAGGCATCTCGTCTGGGGTCGTCACATTGGTTCGCTCCCTGCATTTGGCAACTAGAGAAGATGGGAAACAGGGAATGAAGGCAGACAAGATGGAGACAAAAAGAAGAGAAAAGGAGTGAAGGTTAGTCAACTGAAAAACTTCACCATTGTGTCTTTGAGTATGACTTCAACTCGATCGCCTTTTCAAACTCCCACGCTGAAACCCTGGCAGAATACACAGAGGGACAGCTCTCCGCCCTTTGCCATCTCACAGGCTAACCGAGGATGCTGAGAGGGAAGACGATGGGTCTGACATCTTTCTTTCATCTCTTTATATCCGAGTCTGTGCACACACAAAAAAACCTCCAAAAACCTCAACTCCCTTATATAAGTAAAGATGTAACAGAAAGTTTACTTTTTATATTATTGATTTAATTATTTTAAGTACGTTGAAAATGAGAAGTGTTTTAAAGTGTAAGGTGTTCAGCTTCGGTCAAGGACAATTGAGGTAATCGGGCATCATGTGCAGCAATTTCTGTCAATTCTTTTTCCCTGTTTAGTAGTTTTAGGTCAAGACCATTTGCTTTGTTTGAAATCCTTTTTGAATCACTCTTGCTCAGAGATTGTATAGCTGCATTGATTCAAGGTATTATAGGTAGATCTTTTCTATACTTTAGGTTTTTAATCTCTGCCCTCAGTCATACCTGTGCCTGCATCTTCCTCCTCTATTCTCTCACTCCTCTGCTATGTTTTTACCCAAAGTTTCTTTTAACATGTTATGTTTTCTTAACTTGACCTCTTGTGTTACCATACGTGTCTAGCAGATGTCTGCAGTACGTTCACCTGTTGTTTTGGTTGCTTCTCAAATCACGTCATCAACCTACCCCCACGTGTGCATCCTGCCTACTGTATTTAGTCTGTCTGTCCCGGTTAGTCTCACACTGTTTGTCAGCCATCCTTGTGCTCAACCTAATAAATTAAACTGTACATTTTTTATCTGTTGCTTGTTCACCATTACATGTTGCTTGTTGCCATGACTACATTTATATGACACAAGAAACCAGGTTAAAAGGGATCTGGGAGGGAGAGTTTGTGTTTCTGGGAGGGAGAGTTTGTGTTTACATGCAGCTGGACAGTAATCGGATTACTCCCCTTGCCCCCAACCATAAGTGAAACCCACAGTGGTAATATATCTGAATTTCAAATGTTCAGCTGCAGACATATTTAGACTTACGGAGGCCATTCTTTATTTTAGTGTCAGTTTCAGTTTAGTTGGACTTTGGATTTAATTATTCTGCAAGATGCACCCCTGTGAGTAATCATGTTTTCCTGCACCCCGCTGCACTGCTGCACTCCAAGAGCCATACTTCCCCTGTCTTAAGTTTTTGTTATACACATGCAATATTTTTAAAACCACATTAGAAACTTGTTCCATGTATGTATACCAACCATAATTCTGCAAAATCCAGAATAACGTTCAGTGACAACTTTTTCTTTAACGTCACAATACCAACATTTTAAAAAGGATTGCGTTCTACAATATCTACGCCTGGAAGCTATGGTATGGTTAAGGTTAGGGGAAGACTGTGGTTATGGCAAATAAACTACGGTTAATGTATGGTTAGGGTTAGGCAACTAAAGGGCGCACTACTTCCTGCTTTGGCAATGAATGCTGACACCGGATATAAATTGTGAGGTGCAGAATTGCCCGATATCAATGTAACTCCCAGGCTACTGGGCTGATGTATATATGACATACAAGAAATTTGGTTTCTAAAGCAGAAATTTAGTTCAGGTAACTGTTTTAAACACCAGGTTTCTTGTTTACATGATGCTTAAAAAAATATGGTCGATGCAGAAAGTGGACAGAAACCTGGTTATATCTAAATGCACTGAATGCCTCTTTGACCACTATTCTTGTCTCCTACCCTTGTCTCTTTTCTCACAACCGTTGACCAGGGTGCTGATTCTGGAGCTGTCGTCAGTGTTCCCTGACATTTGCACCAGTGGCGGGTACTGATGGCCCAACATTTTTGCTTTATCTGAAAATTACACTGGTCGTGTGTTCTCTGCATTTGGGTCTAGTTAAGCAACTTTACACCAAGTCTCTGTTCTGTATCTGGGTCTTGACCTAACTTCACTGAGCCCAGACATAATCTCTTTCTCCATCTTTCTAAGATTGACCATGCCCTTCAGCATTATCAGTGTCTAAATCCAGCAGCATTCTAGATGAAATAATTCATAATCCTCTGCAGGATAGCTTTTTCCGTCCATGTCAAAATCCAACTTTGAGTCCCTCTCCCTTGTAATACCTCATCACAAACAAACTTACGCTCTCCATCAAGGCATGCAAAAATAGTGGTGGAAGGAGAAGGTGCCTTTTCAGATGCAAAGGAAATCACATCGTCCTTTTATTGCCACAGTATTTTTCTGAGATATGGAAACGTCACCAAAAACCACAGTGGAGATTTAGCGGGCCCACAGAGAGGATCCCGCGAGCGATAAGAGGGCTGATGCGAGGGTGCTAATTCCCAAGATAACATTCACAGACAAATCTCTCTTTTGACGTGTTGAAACACAATCAGATTGCAAAAATCTATGAAGCAGAGTTCAAATATAGACCCTGGAGCGATGATAGAGCAGCTAGAGGGGTATTACAGAGAGATTGTGTGCAAGTGAGGTGAGATAAGTGACTGGGCTTTTATCTTCTACGGGAGCTCATTACATGTACAAGTGTTAACAGTCATTTTCATTAATCCATTCCCCTACAGATCATTTCTTAATATAGCTCATCTGTTTGCTGCTAAAGTCAAAGTAAAATCTCTATGTAATGTGATGCAGTGACCTTGTAACACTGGGAAATGTTTGCAGGGAAGAAACACATGAACATTTATGCACACAGACACATACAGAAGCTGTGTATATAACTGAAGGCTGTGTATATAATATATTGGAAGACAAACTTATAGAGGGAGGGAGAAAACGGCATGTTTCTAATAAAATACTGCAAACAGTGGACAAAAATACAAAAAAGCATGCAGTCTCTCCATCAGCCATTTACAGCTTTATCTTAAAACAGTAGTAACAACAGAGGACATTCTCCCTGTCAGCCATTTTGTTGAGATAACACTAGGCTTCTCTAACAGGCATGGAATAGAATGTGCAACCTTTCTTTAAAGCATTTTCGATCTGTCATATGCTATCTGCACACTGCTCTATCACATCTTTTTTACTCCCCTGCTGCTGTTTTCTTCTTCTTTTACTATATTTTTGAACGCTTTCTGTCTATGTCAGAATGGATTCAAACTGGTTGTCTCTCTATTTCTGTCTCTGCCTCTGCATCTCTCTCTGGTGGTCAGATGTCTCCATGGTAACTCAGACTACCATACTATGGGAAAGGGAGTCTGTCCATCTGCTAATGTGAAAATCTTACATTAGAGAGTGAATGAGTGAGTTGGTGAGTGTGGATGACCTCTTGTCACTTCCGCACAACCTGTTCATCTGTATGTCCCAAACTATGTACGATTGTCATGCAACATCAGTGTATGAGTGTGAGTTTTGATGGAAGGGGAGTTTTCATTCTGTGCAATGGGGTGCACATATGCTCTAGTGGGCAGAGGCAAAAATAAAAAGGAGCCTAAACAGAGCAGCATTTGGGCAGCAAATGACACTTGTAGTGATCAGGAGACATTTGGGCCAACCAGAGGACACTTGAGTGACATCTTGGCTGACCAGGGGATGCTTGGGGTGACCATATGACACATGGGCTGACAAGGGGATCATTTGGGCCAACCACAGGTCACTTCAGCTGACCAGAGGGCACTTGAGTCAAGCAGAAGGGCACTTTGGTTGATCAGTGGACATACTGCTTGACCAGAAGACACATGGACCACCCAGAGGGAACACTGACCTGGCAGTCACTTGGGGATGGGGTTTGGGTGACCAGAGGACACTTGGGCTGACCAGAGGGGCACTTGAGTGCCACTGGGGCAGATGAGAAGAGCAGTTGGGCTGAGGAGAGGCACCCTTAAGCAGCTGAAGTGTCCCTCTATAGTGATGTTCAGGCAAAAATGAAGCATGAAATTACCGGCTTAAATAAAGATTAAAACAAAAGGAAACTGGGCGCTTGGAGCAAAAAGGGCAGTGGCAGTCACCACTCTGGTGCACACCACTTAATTTACTGTATGCATGCTATTTGTGTGCACATGTGTACTCACTGTATGTGTGAGTGTGTTTTTGTTCAGCCATGTCTATCTCTTATTCCTCTTTCTATTAGCATGCATGTAGGTCATGTGGAGCTTTATCCTGAGCCGGGACCGCTGGGACCTGAACGCCTGAAGTGAGGCTTGTCAGTCCAGGTGGGTAAAGCACTCATGACCCACTGAAAATGGGTCAAAGCACAGTGCCTTTCACACTAAATACATTTCTTGCTAATCATTCACACTGATCATTTACATTTCCCCTGGCTGCTATGCATATGCAGCTTTGCCTGAGAAGTGTAACCCTACTGTGTTACATTCGAATGCTAGAATTTAATTGTTGGTCTTAGCCATCGCATTAAAAAGCTGAGAATCAGAATTTAGTGCAGGCATGACAAGATGTCAGAGAGGGAAAGAGCGAGCGAAGAATATGGATGTATTGTGTCCTTAAAAGCACAAGCATCAGACGAAGCATTTCCTTTGAACTCATGCCACTGTACTGCAGAACACAGCATAACGTGACCTTGTTTTTATCTTTGCTCAGCAGATTGGAAAACAAAGGGATGGGGGGAGTAAAGGAGATTAAAAAAAGAGAAATGTAGTCTTTAAAAAAATTTCACAGAATTGGCTTTGAAATATCCACTCTGAAATGACTGAAATCTAAAGCTTTGTCCATGGCAGGGCTGTATTTCCGTTAGTGGCTTTCAGATCTTTAAACTGAAATTAGACCTAAAACAGCCTTTGTCTTTCTGCATAGTAACAGCCTGTAAACACAGTACATTTCAGTGGTCTGCATTACACAGTAATATTGATATATACAGTATCAGGGTATCTGCACATTTTAAGTACACATTTAATGACTTTTAAGACCTTTTTGATACCTCTAAAAGGAAAAAATAATACCATCACTGTGGCAAAAGAAATCGACAAACTAGACTACAGTATACACCGTTATTGAGTTTTACTGAATTTGAATAACTGAAATATTCAGTGCACATTAGCTAACGAAAATAAAACTGTATGGTGGTGGTCTGATGAATGGTAGCTGAAAGGCTTTGCCAGAGCGGCAGTGGTGGTTTTCCTGTTATATCTGATGTTTCTGGATCAATATTCCTGCTGCATTAATGTGTAGTAATGTGAAGTAGGAGAATTTCAGTTTATCACAAACATTCACAATCACAATCACCAAATTTGGAGATACATGGTTTTCACTGGACTGGGTCATCTGAAAAGTTACTAGTAACCAAAGCTGTCAAATGTAGTGGAGAAAAAAGTACAATATTTATCTCTGAGATGTAGCACAGTAAAAAGTAGAAATCAGCAGGAAAAGAAAAGACTCAAGTACAAGTGCCTTGAATTTGTACTTAGGTACAATTCTTGAGTAAATGTATATTGCACCACTGCAGAGCGGACATATTCGCAGTAGACAAATCATCTCTAGTACGTAACATTACAGCCAAACTACCAGCAGCAGCGTACGACTCGATGGGCTAGCAGAGCGCTTGTGCTTTTGAGATTTCATCTGAGAATCCATGCATAACATTGTTCCAAGTTTGAATGTTTTTTGACAAAGTTCACATCGTGCCTCGTGCGAATCGCTGAAACTTCTTATTAAATTTTAATTTACGCATGGCTGAGCCTGCATTGCTTGTTTCCAGCGTCATGTTCTTGGTGTTGTCCTTTTCCCAGCTGCAGCCCCCAAATAGGAAGCTGGATAAAGCGGATCACAGCCTGTACACAAGGTGTACTACCGCAACCTACCAAGCGGAGTGTGTGCTATCTATTTAACGTACAAAATCACAGTTCATAACAACACAACATTTTTATGATTAAGCTGTGTCATTTGTCAACCATTTGAAGTTCAAAAAATGTATCGTGGTCAGTTTGAATGTAGGCCTTCAATACATTCTCCTCACCCTCTTTGTGCTTCAGCCTCCTTTTCAGATGAGTCTACTTCTTGAAGGTGTTGGTAGGCAGGGCCTGAATACTTGGATCCTCCAATCGGATTTAGCCTTCCCCTGGTTATGGGCGGGGTCCTGCGTGGAGCTGACCAATGGGCTTCCCGGGTTCTCTGATCTGGACTGTGAGACAAGGAACCACTTCTGAGGAAAAAAAAAGAAGTAAAAATAATTTAGGAGTTATTGTTTCATATAGTATCTGATAGAATATGCTGTTATATATATAACTATTGGAAAGGTTGCTGTTGAAAGCAGTAGACCTCTTCTCATCCCAGGTCCCGATTTGGGCCGGGTCCAAATGATACTTTAATTGTGTTGGATAGGATCTCAGATGTATGTGTAAATATGTGTAATACTTGAGTGGATTTGAGTGGACTCACTAGCAGCTCTGGTCACATGTTGCTTCATCATCATCTCAGAAAGGAGATGTGTTTTTTTTTTTAGGTGAGACAGACAGAGTAGATTGATCGTTACTCTTTTTGCTTGTCAATTGGTGGCGCATCATGCCACTGCCAGTGTTGGTGTTCTCTCTCTGTTTGGTTCAACCACAATTTGGATCAGGTCTAATTATCCATTGGTCTATTTGGATCAGGTCTGACTGTCCTATAGCAATTTTTGGATTGGTCTCTCTTTACTTAGAATGAATTAATTGGGTAGGTTTTCCATTGGTCTGTTTTGGATTGGATCCAAAATGAAGACTTGGTAATTAGTTAAAAGAATATTCTCCTTAGACAATTCTGTATCAACATATAAACACTGGTCACACTGTTATAGCTTTATTAAACTGAATTTATAGGGAAACTGACCAGCAGATTGAGTAATTGCCTTGTTCAAGCCAATAGTCCAAGGAACTAAGCTCAGGAACAAAACCTGCAACCCACAACCATTTGGCACCATATCTGGCTTTACTGGAGACACAAGTTTTTGCATGCAATAAAACAGGGGAGGAAAGGGAGAATGAGAAGTGGACAAACGTTCCTCTTGTCGAAATGCAAGTATAGTTCCCAAAAAGGTTACTGGAAAAGGTCCTGCAGTAGAAAAGTTCAGAGTGGACCTCTGGTTAGTTACACATCTTTTAAGAAAAAGGTTGATTTGTTGCTCTTATTGTAGAGAAACCAGTTGTATTACAGTAATTGGAAAGCATGGTGTTCATGCGCATGCCCTCTTTGCTTACATACAACCTCTCAAAAGAGATTTTGGAGAAGTACATTTTGACTTACTTTACTGAAGCAGCAAATGTCCTCTCTGGGCACTTATTCATATTTAACTCTAGCTGTTTTGAAGGATAGATTTGCTTTGGGCTTCTTAGCCATAACAGCTGGAAGCTCTGCTTATAGTCAGGCACTTAATAGTGCTGGCAGAGTTTCATATACATGCATTTAAATGAGATATTTCCAAAACACAGAATTAGCCTTGGCCAGTTTCTTTCATTTTTATTTTGGACTGTGGTATCCCAACACACTCTGCTCTCCTGACAATAGTGTCCAAGTCTCTGCCTAAGCTGACGCGATTGCAAACAAATAAACCCTGATCGCCCACTAAGAATGTCATTTGTGGTAAGAGCAACAGACTGCCAAGTAACCTTGTGACCATCTCAGCTTTTCACAGAGAGACCAAGAAATCTAGAGAAAAGGAGAAAGAAAAGTCTTGAAGGATTTTATCCAAAAGAGAAGTAGACTTTGTGATTTGCAGGTTGTCTGATCGTATTTCTAGTTTGTCTGGGAAACTCTCCTCTCAACTCCTGCCTGGATCCCCTTGAAAAAAGGTGATTAACCCCCAGCTGCTCTAGTGGAGTTGATAAGCAGTTAAAGGCAGAAAACCATGGGCGCACTGAGAGGCTCTCAGGTGTGAATGTCTGTAGCTGAACAGCGATCTATAAAAACTATAAAAGCAGAATACCAATAGGTGGTGTGATGTGCAAACCTGATCTGCAGGAGCACCCTTCTCTTTGGCTCAGATCTGTGAATGTGTTTGTTCATGTGCATTGTAACAGAAAATCCAGTCTTGGCAAAGATGTGATTTCTAACTCTGTCAGAAGTAGGCACCGAAGTGTGTGTCGGAGTGTGTTGCTGCTGATGAACATGCCAAAGCCCAGCCAGTTCTAACACACCACTGAGCAGTGTGAGAAAAAGCTTACTGGGATTTACACGTCTGCGCTGGCTCATAAATCCCGGCACATGTGCTTTCCATTTTATCTCTGTTGCATCTCCTCTGTGTTCATGACTGTTATAGATATGCTTATTAACATGTTTATAGCTTTAATTATAATTACTATCATTCTTCCGTAAATCAGCAATTAGCTTTGGCTGCACTGTAATGTGGATAATTCAATTCCTCTCGTCACCACGTCCCTGCTGATTGTAGGAAAGGACACGGCGTTGCCTATTGTTGGTATTATTTGCATTATTGCTGTTTCCTGCAGTTAACGGAGGGGACAGCTGCGTCTCTAGGTATGTCTCTGTGTGTGCAATTAAAAGTCTTACCTGTGATGTTTTGCTGTGCCTCTGGAGCTGGTGGATGGCGTAGTGGACTGGGAGGACCGTTTGCAGTACTGTTGAAACAAACAAGAACAACAAAAAAGTTGTAACTTTTGTTGCAGTTAACATGTTATGAGGAATCCTTTAGATAAATTACTACCAATGATTTTAAAGACATATATGTTTACATCATGTGATACAAAGTGTTCCCACTCAGAATAAAACTTCTCCTTCTTAAGCAGGGTATATTGAGGTTTCTTAGATCTCTTCCCTCCCCCAGCTCTTCCTCACACACTGAGAGCCTCGGGGTGATGAGTGCCTACTGCCTTGATTCTGGGAGCTGACAGTCAGACTAAATGGAGTCGAGTTGCATCTATTTCAGCCTTTTTCCACATTCCTCAACATCATTCTTGCCTTTTCAGGGATTGAGGTAAATTGTACTGTGTGGAGAGCAGAGGGAGGCGGCTGACAGCTTGATAAAATCAAGAGCATTAAGGCTTCCAGTTGTGTCACAAATCTTCTAGCAACAATGAAGTATGGCAACTTCACTGAGGTCCAGACATGCCAGTGATGGTAATATATGGCAGCTGGGTGAGAAAAAATTGATAGTCTACCTGGGAAGGATTGCTGCACTATGAAAGTATTTATGATTTTACAGGTAAAAGGCAACGGTCATACATGGTAAATTTGTTTTCAAATGTAAGTTACCCTACCATGCCACAGAAGACTGATTTGACAAATTAACTAACTATATACATTAGCTATATAACGCCACTTAATTTGGCCACGCAGCCACTCTTAATGTGACAGGGTAACTACTAGTCACTCACAATGCAGCACTCTAGTTAAATGGTTCCCAACCTGGGGGTGTGAGCCACCAAAAGGTATTACAAGAAAAAAAATTTGACTTTTTTTTGTTGTTTTTTTTTTAAAAATTTGTGGTAGTTTTACACTGCCAGGTTTCTTCTCTGATCATTCCTTTGAAATCATTCCAATGAAACAATTAGAGAAGATAAAATCAGTTTGGTTGAACTGCTTACGACTAACTACAACATACTCACATGTAGACATTTCTTCATTTTAAGGGAACACATACAAACACAAACAAACAAACACACAAAACGTTTGGGAACCATTGCTCTGTCTTGAGTGCAATTCAGACAGCTGCAACTGCAAAACAATGGTGGTTACATAACTAAAGTTATGGAAAGTTGATTAGTAAATCTATGCAATTAAGCCCTAAGTGCTTCTTTGTACAGTGGAATATCAGGAAACAGGATAAAATGGAGACTTTAAATACGTACAGAGAGTTAAGTATCACAAAAACAGTCTATATCTGTAACCTGGAAGGATATCCTTTATACAGCATACATGGGTGTCTCATTCCTCGCACAAATACTATCATTTGGCTTGTAATATCACATTTTTGTTAGTCCACATAGTGGTCATGCTACTTTGTCCACCTCCTGTACTCCTGTACTGAAACAAAAGTCATGGCTCGTCTTGCCTCTTTTGCGAACGAGTCATTGAGGTGATTTCTGACCAGATTTATCACATCCTTCATTTTGTTCAGACATGCATTCTTCCTACAATAATGTTGTATATCTTTCTCTTTATTGCTTTCCATCCCTTTTGAATCTCTTTCTCATCGACATCAATCCTTCCTTTGTCACATCTCCTTCCCTCTTTCCTTCTGGAAGCCGTCATGACAGGAGATCTAAATCAGCACTACCATGGTACTATGTAAGTCCCAGTTTCCTTCTTTTAACTCTCTTCATGTTCGTCCCCATCTCTGGAGAGACAAATATGCAATGAAACAAAACAATTCTTTGTTCTGCACTTCACAATACGGTTGACAAGGCAGACTCACTCAGTTACACAGCACCAGATCTGCTGTGAACTCCTCAAAAGAACACAGGACAACACAGGAAAGTGTTTCAGGCTTTAAGTTTTAAAAGCCTTAAAGATGTAAAGAGAGTGGTGCTGGTTTGATTTCTTATCTATTACACAAACCTGTCTGTGGTTTGCATCTATCTGGCACTGACAGTTTTCTCTCCTCAGCATTATCTCAGCATCGTCTAGACTTTTGTAACATAAGGTAAGGGACCAATTTTTGTGCATTTTCTTGCTCCAAAGTACTTTTCTTTTTACAAAGTTCTGAGCTTGATGTCTGACTAACAAGGTTGTCACTGATGCAATAAATCTCTTTTGAGGACCCTCTGCAGGACACCTGCCTCATTAGCGTCACACATGCTGCCATAGTTATGTGACAATTAAGATGTTTGAAGGCTGATTTGTACTTAAAAAACCATGACATACTTTATTTCTTAACTTGAATTGATAATGTATATAGACTACCATCTCCACTCAAGCAGGACTGTAGATGATTAGAAAGCAGGTTCATTAGGAACTCCTATGAAACATTTAAATCTTAAAATCTTGAACTTTGACATTAGTTTTAAACTGTCACGTCTGAGTTGCACTTTAACCCACAGAAAATCTGACACTGGTTTCCTGTCATGAGTTGGAATCAGTCCATGTTGTGCTGCAAAGTCGACTTTAGTCTGCAAGAGTGCGGCTTCATTGATTTTTCAAGTGGAAACACAATGATAATTAAATGTAGAAGTTTTCTTCTTCACAAATTTAAGATTGGCCAAATGTCTTTGGGGAATGACACAGATCATTGCTGAAGGTATTTTAAAAATACTTGTTGGGCTCATGAAGGTGCTGCAATGTTTGATTGTCTCTACATCTGACACAATTCTTCTTACTACAACTTAAGGGAATGGCTCTGACTGGCTCAAAATATTATGAAACATCAGAAGTCTGAATAATTTGACAGTTATTTATTGGTTATCGTGGTCAAATTAGCATTGAATATGCATTAGGTGGACTAATATTTAAAGCATCAACAGACGTTTAAACTGCCAAAGTGCTGACAAGTGGTTTCAAATGTAAAAAATACATTATTACATCAAATCTCACTTTATTACCACTGAAAAGCCAAAACAGCCCTTTCAATGACTGTATCTTTAGCACTGATAGAATGTAATGATTAATGCAGATTAATTGATTGATTAATTAAGTCATAATAATTTACCCATAAACATTTATTGTATTAAACAGCATATAAAAGACGGATAAGGTAAAAAATACTTTACTTTTTTTAAAAAGGGGCTACTATAGAGTGCTACACATTGTTTAAATCAATTCAGGTTACCAGAAGCAACTTCCATGACAGTTGTATTATTTAGTGTGAGGAAAGTTTTTTTAAAAATGAAAATAACTACTGAGACAATGTCACATTAACGGACCGCTCCAATGAATTTACACATTAAGGCCTTGGAACTTGACCCATGCTATGGACGAAAAGTATAATCCTCTGCTGCTTCAATTTCTCTGTGAGACTCCCAACACCACCCTGTTCTAACTGCTAAGGTTTCTCTCACTGGTATTCTGACACCATGCACATCCATGCTGCTAATTGATACAGAAGCTTCCAGTGAACAGTTTCTCAGCCTGCGATAAAACAGAAAATATGAAGTTTTAACAGTGGGACATTAGGCTAGAAAGTGGGCTACAATTATTCACACAGAGAAGGATCTGTTAACGCTTGCATGTGCTGTTAATTAATTCATGATTAAGAAGAAAAGGATGGCAGTTTAATCTCTCCTGCTAGTTGTAACTGAAGGAATGTCCAAGTTCACTGACTTAACAATGCTTTGCTTTTACAGTTACAAACAGAAGAAAAGTCTTGTGTTTAACTTATTTAACCATTATAGATGAATAAAGAGCTCTACCTACCAGCTCAAAGAGGGAAAAGTGCCTCCAATCTGTTAACGCTGACACTGTGTGGTTCAGCGTCCATTTTGTTGCAGTTTGAAAATAGATTTAGGCTTGAGAAAGACTGCTCAAGGAAAAACCGGAAACTGTGTGCATGTGTCAATACTGACTGGAGGTCATTAATATAAATGTAATGTTTTCTCGCACAGCTGCAGGCAAAGAAACTCTGCTCTCTAGCTCCATAAACGTGCACAGATACAACAGGCAAAAGTAATCATTGCTTTGACAGTAACTTCATGTCGCGTCTGGACATTTGTGGTGCATAGGGAGCATGTAATTCCAAATATTAATGGATATGTGTGTATGTATGTGTGTGTACTGTAATGGATGTTTTAATCTCTGAGATAGGGACTAGCATACACGGTTTGCCTCTGGCACTGAGTTTTTTTTAACACTGACAGACTATCTGGAGGGAACCAGGAGATGATTTTTATGATTTGTGCAGAGATGCTGGCATCAATAACGGCTTTACAGCATTACACACACACACACACACACACACACACACAGACCTTAGCAGAGCAGGCTCAGGATAGTCTGTTCATGATAGAGACAGAGCAGTTTCAATTATGCAGCAATGACAGACAGACTCTGCGGAATACCTGTGGAATACATGATAGGGTGGTAAAACTGATTGACAGAGAAAGACCAGCTCAGTCAGAGCCGCTCTTTAGTTCACTGCTTAATCAAATACTTCCAACAAAGGGCTCTGCAGTGCTAATCAGAAGTGCTCATTTCCTATAACAGGCTGGACAGTGGACAGTTCTGCTGCTTTTATCATGACCTACCCTATTATATGAGGTGTTTATCTACATGTACGTGTGCTTAGATGCAACAAAAAGTAAAAGTCCCTATTAAAGTTAGATTAGAAAAATCAAATGGAAATTTAATTGTGGCGAAAACATGCAACAGAAATGTAACAAAGAGTGAAAGAAAATCTGCATAACAGCCTGCTGTGTATGACACATTTGTGAGAGTGCATGTTCCCAAAACACCATTGACCCTGTGCTTTTTGCTCTGTGTTCAGAAATGTTGGTAATTGATTGCCTGCAGACAGAAATCAATGTGATTCTGGGTGCGTAGGCACAAAATAAACAAATACAATTAATTTGCATGTAAGTTTCCCAGAGGCTCTTGTAGAAATTAAATAAATAACAAGATTCAAAAGCAACATTTATACACTAAAGATCAAGCTTCTTTTTCTCAACAATACATTCTGTACAGTCAGTAAACAATCAGTTATTCATGAGCTAGTGCTAATAGAGCAATTAGCAAAATAATAGCCAAAGGACTACTTTTAAATGGTTTTCTATTATGTTTCAATATAATGTGATTCTATTGTAGTTTGTTCAATTGCATATTATTGGATTCTATTATAGTCTACCACTATAATCTAATCACTGCGATCAATCGATTTGCTCGTTGGGGCCAAGTAAATTCCTGCAAATCTTTGGTGTTGAGTTCAGCTTTGGTTATCTTTGGAATACGTGCCTTTGACCAGCCAACCGTCTCGACAGTGCTGACCTCTGAGGGAACGGAGAGCTTGAGAGTCTAAAATGGAGGAACCTAGGTTATTAGCTGTGTCGCTCCATCCACTTTTATTTAACCTCCTCTGCCAGAGTATAAACTGCACCACAAAAGACGCATGCTGTTTTAGACACTTACGAGACAGAAGTCAACGGTACAAATAAACTTATCGTCCCATCAGAGACCAAGCTAAAGAGCTTGCAAGTTAGCAAGCTTGCTCAGAGTGCTATTGTAGTCATGATTGCGACTAAATAGTGCTATTTAGTGACAATATTTGCATGTTCCTGGCTGACTAATGTGTTAGCGTTTTGCTCACCAGCTAGTTCAACAACTAGCCCTGCAAGTAGTGTCTACATCGCAAAGCTTCTAGCACTGCCCATTTCACAAGGATGCATGGATGCACTTTGTTGTGCCACTTTGTAATGTGACCAAGCCATAATGCTAGTGCTAATTATTCGGTAGTCTCAGCTGCGGGATGAGAAAGCAGGTGACAAAGGATTGCCTGCCTTTTATCTGGTAATTTAGCCAGCAATGACCAACAAATGTGGAAAAGTAAATTAGCTCATAAATAGTGTGATTTGGTGAATGTTTACAGCTACTGTTTGACAAGCTGTAAGAACGTGTCAGAAGTCGGTCACTGTGCTGTAGTAGAGGCTGAGCCTTCTCTCTCTGGGTGCAGCAGTGCTAACCGCTGAGCTACTGTGATGCCCAGGTGAACTGGCCTTCAGACTCACACAGTCCTGAGAAGACGTCTAATCAGCCAAACACCAGACACCTGTGCAGCTCTCCACTGGCTGCAAACTCTTGTACAATCAGTTTGGTTGTGAAAAGATAATAACACATCACCTTAATAAAACAATTACAGTTAAAAGAGTGAAACGTTTTAATCAGCTACAATTTTGCACTGTGAGTTGCAGCAGGAGTGGCTGAATATGTTATATCTGTAAATAATGTTTAAATAAACGGACCTAAAGCAACAACAAACATCTATGTGTATAAAAGATTTCATCCTTGAGTTACAAATGCAGTGAAGACCAACAGTGAACTTAAGTCAATTAAGGTTCATAGATCAAGAAGCATAACTCTTGTGGATTCTGAGTTAAAGGAGGCACGAATGAACATTTTGTATATTATTTGTTCAGAATGTTTAACTTCACATCCATTATAAAGACTCAAAAACTCTAAAAGAAGCATAAAACTTAAACTATGATTTCTCAGAAAGTATGAAAAAGATATTACAAAGCTGAAGTGAACTGATAAAGTACAGTGACCCATTTAAAGTTTGAATGAAGTTCTTGGCTGTAAGAAGAAAAGGAAGGAGTTTAAAGAGCAGTTGGTTTGAACATTCCTCCCATTTACTTCCATAATAAGAAAAGTAGAAAAAAAGATTATGAAAAATATAAAAGATATAAAAGTGAAAAGTAAAAGCAATAATATCCTAAAAGGGCTAAACACTGAAAGATTTGAATAAAGTTCCAAGTCAAAAATCTGCACATGTTTTAGCTGAGTGCCAACAAATGAATGTAGAATAATAAAGATCAAAAAGAACATAGGTGCGATGGGTCTCAGTACATAAAATAGACCTCCTCCTTATCAATAACTGATGTTTTCCTATGGTGTGTCAATTGTCAGGTTGATAACTATACAATCAGTAAATATACAGTCCATGTACGGTGTATGTTCAAATAACTATTAGTCTGTTGGTGTACAGTTTTTGTCTGCACATTAAAGAAGAGAGATCTCTTATTTATTCTCAGTTTCTGTTACATCTAGGTTGAAATTGAATATAATATATATATATTTATATAATTTACTTCTAATGGCTACACAATTTTTAACAATACTTCAGTTATTTGTCTGTATATAAATGTTACTCTTCTAGATTAATAGTCTAGATAAGTCTCAAAAATGTTTACTTGTAAATACTCTTTTCTGCACACATTCCGTGCAGTACAATTACACTAAATGTGTGCCTCACTTTGATAAGAGCATTTCCAATTGTATGGCATATAAGATCTAAATCTATGTAGAAGGTTGGATTGCTGCCATTCCTTTGATCCTCATTAAAGTTTGGGAAGCCAGTTTGTTTGTCCTCGGCAGAGAACTCAGCTTGAGGGTAATATGAGGAGGCACACCTGACACACCATCTTCACGAACTCCAGATTTTACAGATTACTTTCAAGCTTTGGTTAGCTCTGTCTCCAAGCTATATCGTAGATATCTGAACCCTTTGTGAACTGAATCTCAAAATCCTCAGGCAAATCTATTAGCTCAAGATTAAAGTTGACAGGGCCTGTGCAGTCCTGCTCAATTCAGACACTTTTACTTCTTTGACCTGTTGATTCAAGTTAGGCATTGAATCATTTCATACACTATATTGTTGCCTTATTGCCTGCACTTCAAAAGCATCTTGTAACCAGCCTGAGACATTAGTACTAGAACTAGAAAGGTAGAACTATATGAAGATATATGATTTATAACATAAGGTTAAAAAAAAGTCTCTAGAGGTTGACGCTGGGAAACACAGTATTGTGGAAGATTTCAAAGGCCCATTACAAAAACGACTCAAAATTTTTCTCATCTGTCTTGTTTATTTTTAAAGGAATAGTTTGACATTTGGGGAAATATGCTTGTTTGCTTTCTTGTTGAGAGTAAGATGAGAAGATTGATAACACACCCATGTCTATTTGGTAAATATGATTAAATATGATTGCCAGTTAGCTTAGCATAGCATGATTTCCCAAAATGTTGAACTATTGCTTTAAGGTCTGGTTAAGTGGGAGCACCAAAACTACTTGGATAAGGTCCGGATAAGATAAGAGATTGCCTTTATGGATGTAAGGAACTAGTGTTGAATGTTGGCAGAAGATATATGGTCCCTGGTGTCAAAGTCTCTCTCAAACACTTTTTGTATTCCCAACCATTCGCCTTGACCTCCTCGCTCTGACTTTCCACTACACTTTAAGAATGTCACACAATTTTCACTGAAAGTAAACATTTTTTTTTTTGTTTTAAGCTGTTTTGTCAAATGACCAATGCTGATGTTGTTCTTCAGAGGACAGTCTATATCTTACTCTTACACTGATGGGCCCGATGAGGACGAATCAGGCAAATCAGGCCAAGGACTGACTGTCAGCTGTATCATTACCCGCTACTGTGAAATGTACTTATCTCTACTTCATGTAAACTGGGTCTCACATACAGGATACACATTTCTGTGCTTCTCCCAGACAGTGATTTATCTTGTGTATATTAATGTGTTTATGATGGATAGAGAGTCCCTCGGGAATACAGTGCATGTGCTTTGCTTCAATCATGCCCTTGGAGGAAACATACAAATAATCCAATAAAGCTTGATGTCAAACCTGTGTAGATTAGGTAGGTAACGCATATAGTAAATATGTAAAAATGGTTAAAGCTTATTTACAGTATGCCCAATTGTGCACAAATGCATACACTCCCCCAAGACGATGGAAGATGTGGATTTGACAGGCATTCAAATTAAGGTAATGTTTTCCATGCCAGCTACTCAGAGATGCACATCTAGGAGAGATGTGATGACAAAGAGCGCTGAGATGATGATGAATGACATTGCTAGCCAGCACCGTGCTCCCAAACCACCGAACGATTGCTCACTCAAAGACCTGTGGGCCTGATGCAAGTCGCCAGGTGGAGAAGGGAATACACACTGATTCATATGCAGCTAAAAACTGCAGGGGGGTGATGAATTTTATGATAGATACTAATACTCTGAGGAATGTGTACTGCATATGTCTGATTTGTGATAATCTCTCCAGGGGCACTGCTACCAGATATTAAATTGTGAATGTTTTAACCAAAAAAAATATTTTAAATGTGTGCTAATGGCAACTAATGATATATGTATTTAATGTTGAAAAATATTTCTAATAAAAGTTGGTTTTCTTGGTGGTGATGTTTCTTTATGCTGGCATGAGCAACTGAATATGGTCTTTGAAATGACAAATATTTTAGGTCTTGCTGATTCTTAACCACAACAGGTTGAAGTTAATGTCATCCGAGTTATGCAGTCTTCATTTCATACAGCCAGTCTTAAAAGAAATGGAATGGGAGCACCATGAGTTACACACCTGAATACTGTTTTCCAGGTGTATGCACATGTATGGGTGTCTTTCACAAAAAGGCAGCAAAACAGCAGTAGTCACCTCATGCATTTGCAGGTTGGTGTTAGGGGCCCTCATCTTGGCATCCAGGGCATTATGGGAATTAGCAGTGTAGTTTTTCAAACTGCGATTCTCCTTCAGGTGGGCCTGGAGCTTCTCTCTGCGCCTCCTAAAGAGGAAGAAAAAAAGGATGATGCACAAGTGGAATTTATTTCAGGAGAGCTTTGACCACTGTCAGCTAAATAACTGTGAATCCTGTGTAGGTCTGCAGGTTTTCATCCCAACCAATCAGTATATAATGTCAGTGATCATTGAATCATCAAGTGGTGTTGCAGTAACACTGGCTTTGAGTTGCAAAGTATAAGGATAAAGCATCTGCTGGCCCAAGTACACCAAAAGCGTTTAACCTTCCTCAGTTGCTTTCACACCCATCCTTCTTTAGCATCACATTAGGCTCTCCAATTGACTTCTAGTAAAATGTGAGTTCCTCAGTGTCATAATTATGTTCTGCAATCAACGTTACCAGCAAGTCTCACCTGCAACTAATCTATAATTTCTGCTCTCATTAATTAAAAACAGGAACCTTGGGACAAACAGCTACACAGATGCACAATATCACAGATGTACTGTTGGTACTGTGGTCCCTAACATCAGTTTGGTTTCACCCTGCCAAAACAGTACAGAACATGAAAGCAAGGCAAAACCTGTCCAGATTATTTCTGAGAGTTGCACAGTAGTCAATGAACATAGGAGAAGGATTTAAATATCGACTGATGGGATAGAAGTCCTAATCAGGGTGTCAACTCTAGTCAATAACCCAATAGCTACTCTGCTTCTTTAAACGATCAACCTGTTTCTTACATCTACAGTAAGTCGTGATGGCATGTCACTCTGGCAGTCTTCTTTTGGACAACAAATGTAACATATGTAGTTCTTAATTTCAGCCATTTATGTGACCATTTTAAGGTCACCTTTCCCTGGCTAGTTCTCTAGCTCCAATAGTGATTCCAGTAGTTTCCAGAAACTTTAAACGTGCAGTTTACAGAAGTTACAGTAATGTATTTCAAACTGTAAAAGCAAGCCTAAAGGATAGATTACAGAATAAACCAGTATAGGTTTGTTGTTAATGTTCTAACACAAATCTACATTAGACACAACTATGTCCAAAGACTACATTTATGGGCCTTTATCCTACTTTACTTTTCTAAATATAATAATATCCTGTGTCACTTATAAAGGACACTGGGGAGTATCTACAGGATTTTCTCCCAATTTTTAGACTCATCCACCGACATGCTTTTAAAAAATGAGTCAGTGGCCAAGGAGAACTGCATTGTACTAGTCTCAGCTTTCTATCTGTACCGCTCCTTTCCCCCCCTAAGCAGTAATAACAGAGACTTATAACAAACTAGTATTCCTGTTTTTATGATGTGCCTTGACTCCATTTAATAATTTCTGTTAAGACATTTTGAGTCTGGGCTCTTCATTTCTCAGATGTGTTGCTATTTAAACTAGTTGAATCAGAATGCGTTGTAATATTTATTGCAAAGACACCAAAGGACTGAAGTCATTGACTATAAAACTAATTAGTTTGACCCTAATCTTACAGACCTGTCTCATGACCACAGGTCTAGAGATAATCATGTTAGAAGAAGTGGATTGTTGGTTTGTTTTTCTGACAAGTGTACATTTATACATGTAAATGCTCTTAATTAGTTACCCAAGCCTGTGCAATTACACTGACCTGGATGAAAATGCACTAAACCCTTTTATCACGATTTCATTCTGTTGTGTCAGAGGTATGCTCATTATCAGATATAGCCAATAAAGCCTTTACTGTTCCTGTCTTGGAGACTCTCTGCTGAATGACAGAGATGTAATGAAGTGTTTGCAAACAGCCTCATGGTAAGCTCCTATTCTCTCCACCTCTGTGGCACTTTAATTATAGTTTCTTTAAAGAAGACTGTGACATTTGGTACACACTACTTTTGGAAAAATGTTCACTTAATATGACAGGTCCATTATCTCTTCTAAAGCCTTGACACCATCTGATTGTTTTATTTGATGCTTTGGCATGCAAAAGGGTATACTTTCTCTTTATGATAGAAGCATAATGCTTTTGCTGCACAAAAATAAAATCACACTTGTTTGAAAGATGTCATTAGCCTCTAAGATCACCATTTTTTTGTAACCAACCTGATCTCCTGTAGCTACAGCCCAGGCTACATTTGATTAGGGAAACCTGTGTGTTATTGTGAATGGGTCTAAGAGACATACCTTTTTGTGTACAGGTCATGTTGCTCAAAAATTGGTCAGCACCTACTCATTTGTTACACCTTTTTAATTTGAGTTAATTATGCTACTTATCATACTGTGTAAATGTCTTTCAGTTATTTTAGGTGGGAATTGTATCCCTTCATTAGTTAGCACCAGTGAAGAGATGACAGGGAATGAGGGAGAGAGATTCAACAAAGGTCCTCTGCCAGACAAACCAGGAATGTTGCGGCCGATGTCTTCACCCCTAAGCCACAATGTCTTCAAAAGAGGATCCTTTCTTATGATTAAAAACTAAGCAGCCCAGCGTCCCTGGGAATTACATGCATATCTGAAAGTTCTAGCCTTTCTTTATGTACCGAGGCAGGCTGTAAGGGTGTGGAGGTCAGGACAGTGAACGGGTGTGTAGCAAGCCCAACTTTTCTGGAGACTAGAGCTTAGCTCCTTTCATAGACCACCAATTAACATTCATGTTTTTATGAATCGTAACCATGATTGTTCCCTAACCTTAACCAAGTGTTGTTGTTGCCTACCTCTACCCACACCGTACCCATAATTTATTTGCCACAACCACGATCTTACCTTAATCACACGGAAAATTGGAAAATATAAACAATTGATTAATGCTGCAGAATCCTTATAATTTATTCAGTTGAAGAGATAATAGTTGTCTAGATAGATAGATAAGATAGATAAGATAGATAGATAAGATAGAACTGTGTTAATATTGTGGTGTGTCGAGCAGGTGAAGGACCCAAAATGCAGACACGTAGGCAGGGCAGGCGCAGATATAAAAAAAAAAACGAGGAGAGCAGTCTAAACAGGTAAATGAATCTAAGAGAGAGCAGGAAAAATCTTAAATCAGTAGTCCAAACCAAGGTAGACATTCCACGAAACACAAGGAAAGGCTGAAACGCTAGACACAAAGACAATCTGACACTGAGTAAAGGAAGGACACAAACTTAAATACATTCAGTGACGGGAGACAACGAGACACAGGTGAAACTAATTGACACTGGTGAAAACAATCAAGGCAATCAACGACAGAAAGCAAAACTACCAGACACATGAGGGAAGGAGAGTATTTCAAAATAAAACAGGAAATCAACTAGACACAAACCCAAAACCATTACAGTTAATGCAGTGGTACAACCGTTTTAAAGACTGAAGTTAAAGCAGCAATATGTTATAATAGTATTAATTAGTAGACAAGAATATGTTTTAATACAGTTAAACTCTCGGACATGGAATAATGTAGCGTGTAGTCTGTCTGTATTTGGACAATGGCACATTTACCATTTTGTCTTCTCTGTATTACAGCATATTGGATTTTAAGGTTAAACAATGAGTATGAGGTTAAAGTGATGATCTTCAGGTTAAATTGTTAAAGTGTTTACATCCATATCTGATGAACTGTATAAGAATTGTAACCTTTTTAGAAGATAGAATGTAATTAGACATTTTAACATAAACCTGTAACATATATTTGATATTGGGTGAGTTTTGGAAGTTTACATGACCCACAGAAATCAACAGACACTTGGTATCTTCTCTGCTGATGCTTGGCCCGGTCTGTACTGCAGCTTTTTGCCTTCAGTCTGGTCTTCAGAAAGTGAAATACATGATCGGTAGGACTGAGGTGAAATGACTGGCTTGGACAGTCAAAAACATTCAACTTTTTGGCCCTAAAACTATTTGGTTGTCTTGTCTGCATGTTTCATTGTCCCACTGCTGTGTCCTAAAATTGGGGGACTATGTATAAAAACAGATATGAATCACTAAAACACCCTAAAATACACTCAGTACTTTAACCTCATTGTCAATGTGTTGGAGGAGAGACAAAAAGGAAAAAATGCGTCACTCTCCAAACACACACTGCACTGCATGTTGCCCTTTAAAGAGCAATGACGACAGCGTGAATTGAAGAATCATTTGTCTTTCATTTAGCTGTCTTTTTTTCTCACTGTAAGAAAACCTTTGACTTTATCTTAATTCAGGCCACTAAGATTTGCATGAACACTTCCTCCTGATCTGTACGCATCTTCTCCATGGAACAAGCTAGTTCCCTGACTCAATTACAAATTCATTGAAAGCGCCTGTCCATCATGCCTTGATCAGATTATCTTGTTGTCAGGCTGCTCACTCACTCATATCATAATATTACAGAGGGAAGCCTATGGAATTACAGTGCCATCTATCACAGCCTACTCCACGGTCCATATACCCTGAATGACAGACTACCGTTGCATGCCGGATGCTTGACTCGTCTTATTGAGAATATAGAATACAGGCAAGCTATGCAAAGTTCTCACAGCCAGGAATGGATGTTGGCCATTCATATGCCAGTTAATGTGCACACGCAGAGCATGCACTGCAGAAATATGCAGATTGGGAGAGAGGGACAGAAAGGAGAAACAGAGAGAGATAGAGCAGGAGCCACATGAGCTGACCTTTGGGTTATAATGGGCTATGAATATGTGTGTGCACATAATGAGATTTACAAATTGTTGCAAATACCCGGTCTGGGATTTTGTTCAAGATGTTTGATGCCTCAACATGTTCCATGGGCCTTCACTAAATTAACAAAATGTCTCTTTGGGCATTTCGTCTGCCCACACCGAACTGGGCTTATTACCAAATACTGTAACATTCTGCTTACTTTAGGATTTATGGCAGATTTTACCATAAGTATTATCAAAGTAAGTTTGAAAGTTTGAAAATCTTTGAAGCAACTTTCAGCAAGCAAGAAAACTGATGGTTGGGACAAAATTACATGTCACTGCAGCTAATTTACCTGTCAACATATTCATGAGAAAATTCCATATGTTGCATTTGTGCATGGCTGAACTAAACTAAAACTAATCTATCAAAGAGTTGGGTCAAAATGCCCAATTATAGTCCTTGAACTTTGTGTGTGTGTGCCCTGCCATTGTTGTGTCAAAGTCTGTTTGCATCTTGGTTTGTCTTTCCCCTTACATTAACCTAAACCCAACCTTAGCCGTAACCCAAACCAGTCATCTATGAGGCGTAACCATAACCCAACCTGAGCCCTAATCTTATCCATGGAGGGCAGCGCTACAGGAAACACTATTCAAAGGGGAAACAGAGCCTGACCTGGGAAATTCTGAAACATATATATGTTGTTCAGTATCTTTGTTCATGTGGTGATAGAGTTGTATTGTATATAGAATATTGTTTGACCAATGTTTTGTTTTGTTAACTTTAAGTTGTATTTGTTATTGTTTGTACTGAGGTTAATCAATTAAAAAGATCATTCTGGTTTATTACGACTTGGGTCTTATTTTTGTAGTTTTGGTCAGCATTTCTATTCTATATAATAACATTGTACTCACCAAAGAAATCGGGATCTGGAAACATGGTGACATACATCAAACGGGGCAACAATTATGGGTGGTCAGATAATTAGAGACGATGTGAACAAATAAATAGTTTAACCATATTATCTAATCTGCTTATTTGGAGGTGAAGCCAAAAAGTGAGCACACCTGAAATGTCAGTAGTAATTCCCTATTGCACAGGAAAAGTGTGTGCACATAGCTACAGTAAGACGTTTGGATAAAACCTTTTGCTGTGTTTGTTGGGGGTTTGTTTAAAACTGATTTGATTGTCTGATTGATTTTGTTGTAGCAATGTCACCACATTCCCCTTAGCAATTAACTTGTTGAGCACAATGTCATCATTATCAATATGAATGTTGGCCAACTACTGTAGATTGTGTGAAACTGGAACTATGTCCTGAAGATCAGTACAAGCTGCATTTAAAACAGTTAATTTACATAATTTACTTATAAACTGGGGTTTTGATGTATGTTTTTTTGTGTTTATCCTCTCACTTGTTGCGGCAGTAGAGGGCCATACACAGGGTTCCCAGGAGGCTGATCGCCATGGCGATGGATGTGATTGACAGCACCTGTCTCTTGTACACCTCTTTGCTCTCTGTAGGGGAAAAAACAAACAGAGGAAGGAGCCACATTAATGTCTGAATAACACAGTCTTTGGACATAAAGTCATAGATCACTTACACATCTATCAGCGTGTGTGTAGGAGAGCCATAGAGGAAGGTAAAGATATGGCTTTTTGTGAAAATGTGTGAGTTCGCATAGATGTGTGTATATCTGCCAAGATCCCACAGCCAATATTCACAGAGACAGAGTTAATACTAAATTAATACTATACAGAAATCTCACCATAACACATAATTAAACATGGTTTTGAGGTTTGTACTTACCCACTTTTCATTTCTAATATCGTTGTTTGCAGCACCAAGACAGCCATTTCAAATCATCAAACAACCAGTTGCGGTGCAACAGCTCTCTGTGGCTTTTTTATATGCCTTGCAGATTCTTTCCTGTATAAGTGTAATTACTTTTGTGATAAATAAACTAAAACTGAAATAATATAACAACACAAAACCCATTTACAATACTCAAACACCTATTTACGATTCTCCAGCAACACCTGCTATTCTTAGTTACTGCACAGCCTTTCAGATTATTTTATCAGCTCTACCGCATCGAGTAATGGTCTAATAGACGCGACTGCTTTTGAAATAGATGCCACATGTAATGGAGCTTGAATACATGGAGACAAGGAGAGTTATGGCGTGGACGGACGCCATTAGTGGAGAAAAATGGAAGCTGTCGTGTTTGCTACGAACAAGTAAATCATAGTTGCCTTCAGATATATTAATAGGCAATCAATCAAGTTTTATTTAGCGAGGCTCAGACCTTGGAAAAGCACGAAGATGACACAAGGTGTTGCAATTTTACATTGAGGTGATTGAGACAAATTTTTACTGCGGATTGGTTTGAATGGCCACTTTAGTACAAAAAAGATAAAGTCCTTTACAGCTGCTTCCTCAGTGCGTAAGCTCAGAAAATCACTGCTGGGAGCTGCAGAACACAATCACAACCTTCTTAGCTACAGAGCATCACAACTGCAGCCACTGCGTCTTGCTCAAGGGCGTCCTAACAGCAGCCAATGAGGGAGAGTGTTACTAATTTACGACCACATCGATATTTTCAAGCCTGTCGGGGAATTCAAACCAGGGATCTCTCAGCACAAGCTTACTGCTGTAGCCTTTAAGCTACTGATGCCCACACTGATATTGTATAATGCAGTATGTCATACATAATCCTTGAAATAACTGATGTCACAGTTTATTAGTGAGTTGTCTTGTGAGTGCATCTTTTCCTCTCTTCTGCATTTCCTATTTCTCTCCCTCCATCTATGTCTAAGTTATGTTTGGGGCCAGCGTTGTTTTGATGCTGCTAATCAGCCTGAGTCATCACATTGGCTCATTGGCTATAATTATATCATTAGAGGGAGCTGAGGGCTATCCTATGGGAGCACACTGAGGTCAGTTGCTGGGAAGGCAGAGACACAGACAGGCAGAGCAGGAGAGAAAGACAGAGAGAGGGATGGGGGAATATAAAAAAGAGACATGAGGAGGAATGAGATAGGGAGGGGAGGCAGGATGTTGTAGAGATGCAGTGATCCCTGTTTTTCTCTCCTGATACAGATTTCTTTTAATGTAAATTCAGGGTATTGGCTGATACTGAGTACTGATCTGATACCGCTCCCCTTACCCTTTTTTGATTTAAAAAATGCCTGATGAAGGAACTTCTTTTCTATATTTTATGCTAACATTATGCAGGAGTCCTTAAATTTCACTCAACTTACTGTAAATAGTGTTTTGCGTCCTCTGATTTGCCTACATTTTTCAAACTTCACAGCCCCAGCTTTTTTAGACTCCAAGCTCAGGCCGAGATAACCCTAATCCACCAGGGTTAATTTCTCAGACTCAGAGAGCTCTCTCCAAAGCCACACATGCCGCAATATACAACTGTTTGACGTCATGTTCATTTTTGAGTTTAGAGATAGTAGTTTGACTGAATAATCTTAATTTAAGGTCCATTTGCCTTTGGGATATATGAATGTATTCATGGGGACTACATGTTTTGTTTTTGAGTTTATCTGTATGTTGTTGTGTTTGTTCTGATGCTGAACTGGCTGTGAAAACAAATCTCCCTCTGGGACAATGAAGTCTAATCTAATCTAATCATTCACTAGCTTTTTCTAGAGATTTCAACTGCATCTCTCAGTAGATAACATAGGCAACATGTGTTTTCTATCACCTGTTATCAAGTGTCTGAAGTTCAACACAGTACTTAGGTCACATGATTAATGAGCGACCTCCATGACAATTGAACAAACAGCATCCACTGATGAAGTGGTTGAAAGGTCTGGCAAAAGCAAACAAGTGGAGCTTGAGTTAAGATTATGTTGTCAAATTATTATAAGTGTTTTCACAGGATGAATGATTGATGAATGATGATGAACAGACAACTTTGTGGAGTTCCCCTTTAACTATACGAAAAGACATTACGTTATGTTATAATTTCAACCTGATAGTGACAAAGAAACAGTACTGTGAATTGGTCATGTCTGGCTGTAACAGTATCAGCACTGATAATGACAGCATCGGTTGTTTCAACAAATGCCCAAAAGCTACACATGTTTATCTTCAAGACAGGAGAGACAGCTGTTTGCTTTCTGTTTCCTATCTACAGTCAATGTACATTTCTTTTAACCATGACCTGAATCGTTCCCTAATCTTAAGCAAGTAGGTGTTTTACCCAAAACCACCATCTTTCTGTCACCCTAAACAAATCCTTTTTTTGTGCCTAAACCATAGACTGTATAAAACATGGACATGTGTGTGAGCAAATGAAGCCTGGTCGCTGAACCACCTAGCGGCAAACCACCTGATAGGGCACTCACATATCACTCAAAGTGGCCATGTCCTTAATTATGCATATCTTAAAGCCTTAATTTAATTTAAATGGGTGAGTTATAAAAAAAATTCACCCCCCTGACATTGTCATGAAGGGGGACATCAGCTATAGAGACCAAAACCGTTTTTTTTGTACCAGGCTGTAAACATGTTTGTTTCTGCTGTGAAGTTGGGCATTTTAACATGGGGCTCTATGGGAAGTGACTCACTTTTGGAGCCAGCCTCAGTGGCCATTAAGTTTGTGGCACTTGGCGTTTAATTTTTCAGGCTCGGAGGTTGCCGCTTGGCCTAGTGTGTCCGATGAGAAAATTGTTTTAGTTTTGCAGCAGTTTTGGAAGGCATTGACAGATGATTCATCCCGCCGATAAGGGCATCAGATCAGAAAACTCTTATATGTGTGGTTCTGGAAGGTAGATACAAACAACAAGTTTTGTTATTTCATTTGGCAGCCTAGTATCAGAGTGGTGCTCTAGTGTAAGGGGTAAGGTCATGGAAGAAAGAGTTGAAGGTGAGGAGTTGAGATAGAAAGTTTTCTTCCACGTTTTTAAGTGCAATTTTCATTTGTGCCAGAAAAGGAAACGAAATGCTTCACAAAAGTGTTTTTATGGTTAGATGAGGTGGAAAAGATGCTACTTTGACAATGTGAACAAAAGGTGATGGAAACAGATTTTTAAAAAAATTTAAAGATGATGCTGGGGATTCAGCTGGAAGACAGGGACAAGGATTGACCAAAAAAAAAGGTGAAATTCTAACTTGGGATGACTTTATCTTGTCCTGTCTGCACTACTGATCTGAGTGAGATTGTCATGTGTAGGCACCCAAATATATGTGTTAGTTCACATGCACACACAAACAGATGTTTACTACACTAGAGTTAGGGAGGAAAAGGTTCAGTATATCACATACAGTCAGACTTATGTTATACAGTATATGCATGCAGCATGCTTGGTGTGAGACCAATCATAAATACAGTATATCACCAAGGTCAAGAAATGCATCAACCTCCCTCCTACCCTCACATGTCCTTGTTTGGACACACCTACTGTTTGCACAAACACACTCTCTTGATGTGAATAAATCATATTCCATCTGTGGGGCCGTGAGGTCACATCTTCTATTTATTTCCACTTCAAACCTCCAGTTCTGCCCTGCAGATCCCTGCTAGTCGCTTATTTACAGCAACATTATAGAAAAATATGATTAATATTTTTCACTAAAGGTGGTAGCAGCAGTGTTATAGAGGTGTTGCTGTGACCTTTTGTACGTATGTAATCATATACATTCAGAATGTGTATACAGCAGCCATGTTTCTATACAGGTCAGATGGCAAGAAAGAGAGAAATCAATAAGCAATGGAGTAAGTGGTGAAATAAGCGTGCCTTATATACAATAAAGATGAAAATCACCTTTATTGTATTAGTTAAGCCTTTATTGTCTTCAGTGTGCTATTTGTGCTATGTTAATGGGTCAGTTCAACCATATTTCAAAGAAAGAAGCATCTTGCAGATAGTTTTGGTTTTATTTTGTTCAGATTTGTCTGTCTCCTAGATTTCTGCACCCACCTCAATTCAGTGAAAGTGAATGGAAATGTTTTTGCTCAAATAACTGAAAAACAATATCCAGGTTACTCAGGATAATCTACAGACCTCACCGGTTGCTGTTTTCTTAGGAACTACTTTCTTCTGAAGATTGACTGTAACTGTATTGGGATGGCAGTAGAACCCTAACCCTATCTCAAAACCCGGCCAAATAAAACCTCAACTTTCTGCATAGCTAGATACATCTGAAAAATTGAGAAAATATGTACATCTCATTTTGGGTGAACTGACCCTTTAATCTACTATGCAATTTTCTCAAAGCCTTGGTTTTTAGAAGGAGGTTGTATCGTAATTTATTACTACAAACACAGGAATCCCTAGCTCTCTGTCATCATAAAAAATACAAACACTTTCAAACAATTACAGTACACATAGTTGGTGACAGCACAGACACAGACAGTTACACACAGACATAAACAGAGGTGACCAAAGTCTGGCGACAGGCTGAGGTGGCATTTTGACTCTGAGCCCTGGTGAGAGATTAAGACTGAATGGTGGGGCTCATGACATATAAACAGAAACAAAGGACACAAACATGCACTTGGCAGTGCTCCAGCACATTGGTCTCCGTCATTAGCAGATTTTTCTGTATCTGAGTGTGTGATCTCGACCCTCATGTTTGGGCTCTGACATTCTAACGTTGTTCCATTAGGCTTGACTGGGTTGCACTCAGTAATATCTTGTGCATCAACAAATCTCACAAATGATTTTTCACATTAGGATATGTGATATCTTACCCTTATTAAAAACATAGGCAGTGCCAGGTTTGTGAGTCATTGAAGGATTTTTATCTAATGTTGTGGACATATGGACGAGTCAGACTGCTGGCAGGCACTGACACTGTCAAGGTCTGTTGCAGATATTAGGTTAAGCTTTATTAAATTGTGTTGCATTTGTACAATTATAAATTAAACTGTGGCCTCTAGTTTGAGGGCAGTGAAGTTTAATGTTTAGTGGCAGCACATTGGAATTGGTTCAAGGTTGACACAGTGGCAGAATTCAGATGAATGATGGTAAAGGACTTAAACGGTTAGTTTTGGCTGACTGCTACACAAACAATCACAGTAGCATACAAGCTACTGATAGTTAGAACCTTAATTACAAAATGTTAGGCAGCACATGATGCTAAAATACGAGAAGTTTTCTTGACAAATTCGTAATCAGTAACCTGTAGCCATTGCACACCCTGCTGACTGTCATTTGGTTTCATCCAGCAGCAAAAGAGATTGAAACAAAATAAAAACCATCTTCAGGCCTTCATACGTTTTTCTACAGGGACATTGTCCGATTGTAGTGAATTACACTCACATTATGCAGACCTATTTTCTTATTTCATATTATTTATTGAATCATATTATTCTATTAGAGATATTATTCTATTAGAGATATTGAAAAGTATTCAATAGCTCGTCATATTATTCTCATATGGTATACTTTAAGTGTAAGGATGGCTGGATTTGGCTGTCATGGGCAGTAATGGTTAAGTAAATTGCACATTGTCAGCAGTTACTGTTGACCACCCTCAAACAATAGGCTTTTATCTCCTGAATGCAACATTATAGGCCAAACTGTGCCACACCCGGAACTGATGCCTGAGCTTGGGGTGAACCAGTGTGGACTCCTAGTGTGGGCTCTGCTCTGTATAGCATATGTTCCTGTCTGTGCCAAGAGCAGCTGAGATTGGGGAGAATGACATAACAAGTGCGAGGAGAGATCAGAGGACGCAGGCCGAGAGGGATGGGATTCTCCAGCGATTGCCTCACAGCCCTGAGCATTAGGCTTTTCATGTGCCATGCAGACTGCTGATGGGGGATAAAACCCTTTATTTATGCAGGTCTGCCGTGCTAGAGTAAGCATGCTCTCTTGGCTGGTCACGGTCCTTTCCTCTATTACTTGGATGGCTTTATTCGCCCATTTACATACTGAATATATTTAGGTGACTGGGGCTATTGTTTCAGCTGGTAATTTTCTTCTTACTTTCCTTCTGCAGTATCTTTATTTCTTTTCTTTTTCTTACGTATTCTCTCTTGCTCCATGGTGTGGAAGAGGTTATCCACACCTTCATTTTCTTCTGAGACTATTGTAACTTGTTATAAGTTGGTATTAGCCAGCAGTTACAGTGCTGCTGCTCAGCTTCTCACTGGCACCAAATAGAAAGACAACATCACCCCTGTGCTGACTTATCTTTACCAGCTATTCTCGTTTACGTATGAGGCCGTATGGTCGTATGAGGGCCCAAGAATCGTAATCTCTGTAATTTTGTAAAACTGTAAAACTAATAGAAATGTTAAACCCCTCTTAGGTTTGTTAAAAATTCACCAAAATTGGTGTACAATATCTCTAGACCTGGAAAAGTAACACTACTATCATACACCTGTTATTCTACACCTATGTGCACAGAAAGTACTACATTTTAAGTTTCTGGCAGCAGCAGTACCAGTTTATTTAAAAAGAACAAAGCTGTACCTCCAGGAATTCAGAACTCATTGACAGAAAAAAACCAAACAGAAATTGTGATGCTGTTTGATTGAAAAGTGATCTCTGGGAAGACTGTAGCGTGATTTGCCGCTTGCCACTCTGCTTTACATCTGTCTGTCTTTCTTCCCTCTTGTTACTCATCTCCTTGCTCTTCTTTGACATTGAGCAGCACAGGCGGAATATTTTGTAGTCATGATGCATTTCAGTTCCTAAGTTGTCAAAGTCAAGCAAAGAGAAATTAAAACTTTTTCTACCTTACCTCCACATGTAAGAGACAACTGAATGACATGAATGTTACTAACTCCTATCACTGCCACCAAGATATATGTAAAACGCAAACACAAATGTGTCTGCCTAGCGCCATTCATTTTCGCTCCAGTTTGCCAAAATGCCTCCTTCCTTCACAAACACAACTTAAATTGTCTGGATGGAAAATGAAAATCAACATGACTTAAAATCCATCTCTCACCCCAAAAATAGCTGCCTGCAACACTTTGCTCTTACACTGATTTACAACCAGGTGGAGCATCTTCCAGTCAGAGCTCAGTGATCTCTGATGGAAAGGAAATATTGATGCTCACATGAATGACTGCCTAGATACAGTGAAATTTTCTCATCTTTTTGCAGAGCAATATAAAAAATGTATAAAGAGTATGGCAGGATCCCAGAATTCTTGAATATATTCTCTGTTTCATTAAGCCTTGGGTGGGTGATGTCCTGGGTGGAGAGATCTCAACCTTCAGACACGTCTTTTCTAATTTTAACCTCAGAAACTGACTCTGTTGGAAGGGGGTGGTTCATTCTCTATAAATCATGCATAGGGCTATGGGTTGTCTGTGGAAAATAACTACCATGGGATTAGACTGAATATTTTGTTTAAACCCAATATCAAAATAGTGTATACTCATGCAGAATGCCTTAGTATCTACACTTAGTATTAAGTACACCTGTACAGTCTACTGCAATCTAATACACCTGGTCATAAAATGTACTTTTATGATGCCTATAATGTTCAGTTTTGGTTGACACTATCATAGAGGTGTTAATTAAATTATATGTTTTAGCACTGAGGTCATAGTTAGTGGTGGTGTTGTACTGCATTACATTCAGAGGTGTTACTAATATTCAGCCCCCCTTATGTACTGTAAGTAACACCTCTGAATATAACGTAGTCCAGTACAACACCACCTTCAACTATGACCTCAAACTGCGATTGGTGCTTACAACATAGACTTGGGTAATAATTTTACCATTTGACTTTGTCTCTTCCAAATAAGTTTGGCTAACTTGGTGGTTGCTAACCTGTCTTGATTCTTGTGTTTCTTGCCCCATCTGACTTCTTTTTAGCAATACTGCCCTGTTCTCAGATCTCAACAATTAACATTATCAGGAATAGCCAAAACTATCAAAATAAGAATCAAATTCTCATAAACCAGAATTATCCTTTAAAAGCTCAGTTTACAAAAGAAATGGAGCACTGCATTGGTTCAAGTTGAGCACTGAAGTCACCCTTGCATTAGCTGTAATAACAGCTTTATTCATGCTTCACCATCAGCGACTCATTTATCAATTGATTGGCTACCAGCTGACTAGTATTCATACAGGCGTAGACAGTGGACTTTACTACTGACTATTCTGCTGATACGCCAATGCCATTTGCTGCTGCAGCTCCAGTCGCCACCCCAACATCTTTCTTGAGTGATGAGCATTTGGTTTTGTTGACTTTATGATTTAATGTTCATGTCTGTGTTTATTTAAGGGGAATTAGTTCTCCCAGCAAAATCCTTGTTGCAGCTCTGATTCTTTGAGAGCTACCTCAAGGAGCTGAGCCTTTTACGGCAAATCTATCTGTTTCATTTGATATAAATGGTCAGTTCCTTACGTAGGTGTCTCTGACTGAAATAATATCAATCTGTGGATGAGGGGTCTTCCCAAATAATGATATGGCATGAGTTGCTATAAACAGAAACAGGATGTTTTGGCAAGGAACAATGAAGAAAAACACTATATTGATTTTAATGAAGGCTTGTTTTTTTTCCACAAGTAACCTACTTTGTACAATATGTATTTACTTAATTGTATTAATAACAAAAGGAGTTTCAGTGGATTGGTATGTAAGTCTTATATTTTTTCAGCTTCCAAAGCCACAGACATTGACAAACCAGAGTTGAGTGTGGGAGGTGCTTATCTATCTGTGCACTGCTTAACACAATGCTGGAGAAGACATTGGCAGGACTAGAGACGTTAGCTAGGCAAAGAAAATGTGGCAGCCTGAACAATGTTGCTGAGGCATAAAACCTCTCAGTGAATATAAATGGGAAAACCTGCAAGATAGCTCTGTGGAAAAGATCATCTGTCACTGCCAAGTTTGCATAGTCTCAGCAAGTTTTCTGAAAAAAGCTTTTGTTCGTTTTCGCTGCAAATGCAGTGTTCGTGCAGCAGAAAAAGAAGCATGGTACTGCTTGTTCCAGTGAAATTTTACTTTGAGAATGTAGAAGTAGGAATGTCAAACCAGGGGGAGGCCATTTACCCAGATGATCCATTGCTTCTCCAACCTGTCCGTGTGGAAAGGGCCCAAATTGTACCGACTGGGAGAGTGAGGGGCTCTGGTTAACAACAAGCTTCCATGTCGTTAACTAGCGCTCCTCAGCTGTGATACACGACACAGAGCCTGCGAGGAGAGCCAAGAACAGGAGAGGGGAGCTTGGCAACGATGAGGAGGAGCCGCTGGCATCCACCCTGCACAGCCTCGCAGGCATGTGCATGGAAAACACACAAACATTCAACACACAATCATTGGAAGAATCTCATCTAAATCGCACAAGTAAAAACTAAGGACTTCAGAAACACACTTTTGAACATGTGCCATGCATGTGCACACATACACACATGTACTAATGAGGATTACACTTGGTAACAGTGCCAGCATCATAAAAACTCCCTCACTGTACCCTGCCTTCATCTCTGTTCTCACTGTTTCCAAGGATACTGCGGCACATTGATATTCTGAAGGGACACTTCATAAGCAATTGTGAGAGAAAGAGAGGGAAAGAAAGCATAAAGATAGAGATGGCACAGAAAGTAAATACATGTGTAGAAAGAGTAGAGAGAGATAAAGACAGTGGCTGATATTTCAAAGAAATGCTGTACAGCTGTACATTTGTCTTCACCACAGCTTTGTTGTTTCCATGACAAATTATATAATGATGCCATATGTGATTTGGCATGTCTGCGTGTGCCATGGGTGTCATGAAAGATGCATGTGCTGTATGTAAGCAATCACAAAGCATGATGTTGATCTAAGTTGAAGCCCTGTTATGTTTACAGTCGTGACTCATGCAGTTGCAAAGACAAGAAAAGCTTCCTTACCCATAAACTCGATGCCCAAGTGATCTGTTGTTTCAGGCAGCAGGGAAGAGAAGGGGAGGGAGGGGGAAAGGGAGAGAGACAGAGAGAGGGAGACAAAATGAACTTATTATTAAGAATAGTATGCATTAGCATTGTGTCACTGTATAGCCAGATCATTACTGACTTCATGTAAGCTGCTATGTCAGTATTTTATCAGTTGTCACATGGAGTCAGAAGGCACATGCTAGTGATGTTATAAGAAATGAAACACACGCACACACACACACACACACACTCCCACACAGTCCTGTTGAATCACATTCGCTAAGTGATAAACTCTTAATAGATAATAACTAATAATATTTTTTTTTACTTTAACCATTTAATGTTATAGAAAAATACAGTACTTAAGAGTACTGCACCGATTTAGCATTGCACTTCTATAACATTGTCAGACTCACGATAAACAGTCAAAAAGAGTATTAAAAAATTTCTGCTTCTTTTTTATTCCACACCTTCTTCTTCCTTGTCAAAACCTGGTGCCTACATTACCCACAACGCAACTCGAATGCTGACAGAAACTCAAGCTGGTCCTCACAAAGATATGAGTGTGCACACACACACACACACTTACACACAGATAAAAAAAAAGAACAAACAACGCACTGGCCTGTGTATCCTCAATGTCTGAACAGCATAAATGTGAGAGCTTGTGTGCATTCTACTGTGTAAAACATATTAAGGAAACGAGAGGTCGGAGGTCATTTTGGTTCCATAAACGGTTCGCATTTTGACACTGAAGCCGCAATTCCGTTTTTGTAGCAATTTTCCAGCCAAGCATATAGAGGGGTAGAGTGTAGCTGCTAGCTTTCTGCTGTTAAAAGAATCATCGAACACATGCAAAACTGAGCTTTGTAGTGCAACGTAGTGCAATTCCATTAATGCAAAAATTAAGACCTTTCAGATTAGACATTTTTTATTCTACTGTTCATATTTTATTGTTTTACTGTTTACTTTGGTTATATGCCCTGAGGCAATATGTGACCTTATGCTTTTAAAATACTGAATGAGTGAAATGTCTTGTCATTGTTTCATCCGTAAAAATCAGCATCTGCCTTGTGCAGCTATGAAGAGTCTGATCATTGCTACAATGACTTGGATTACAGGTGCTTCCCTGGGCTCTACAGGACTGGAAATATCTCTCTCACTGACTGTTAGAAAATAATCTAGAAGAAGTGCTGTCTGTGGTGTCACCGCTGGCTTTTACCACACTGACAGTGACTTTATCTCCTGAGTGGCTCTGCCCTACATCTTAGAGTAGGTGAGCTGGTCTTTTTAATGTGAAAAGCTCTGTCCAATCTGCCCCCAATCTTTTCGGGCAATGTTAGCACGGATGTAAGCGGATCATTTTTCACTTTACCAATGACCCAGAGACCTCTCTCCACTGCCGTCTCAATTTCTCCCTTCAAAAAGGCCTGCGATGGGGGACATGAGAAGATGAACAAGATAACCGCTGCTCTCACATGAAAGCTTTTGGAAAAATCTACATTTGGGTTTTGACAAATATTTGTCAACTATAGAGTTTGACTATAATCCTCAAAGAAAGTCCACAGTGCTGTATATTTATAACAATGTAGAATACACTGGATGAGATAAGTGGGTTAAATGCAAAAATTGGGACATGCAAATCATAACATTTCTCAAAACAATTAAACAAAATGAAGCAATATTTCACAAAGCAAACCAATAATACCAAGAGAGTAGAATTTCAGGAAAGACATTAGCAAGGCTAAAAACTGTGACATTCTGAAATGGCATTTGGCCTTTTATTTGATATGTACAATAAATAGCAGACTCCTGTGTGGACTAAATGAAGACAGTTTTTTTAAAATTACAGTCAGCAAAACAATGCTCAAAACCCAAAACCTTAATGACCATAATTTCCACGTGATGAGATGTGAGATGAGATGTGATTGAAAGCTCAGAAAGAAGCTTGTAATTGGGCCTTGAGTTTTATTTTATTTTGTTACATTTTTCCGAAATTTCAACCTCAAAACCTAAAGCCAAACTGAAAATATTAGCCAGCTTCATTGTTATGGAATTTTTCAAAAATATGAATTTATTGTAATGCTCCAAAGAAATTTTGCTGTGTTGTGCATCTGCCAGCCTAGTTGAAGAAACTTTATAAAAAAAAAAAATGAAATGACCATCCTTTATCTTCATTTGCCATCTGGTAGAAAGTTTTATTTAGAATGCTTAATAACAACACAAGTGAATATGTATTTTTAGCCTTGGTGACACCATTGACCTCTACAGAGCCAAAAGAAAATTACAGCGTGATCTATCCTTTGAAATTCTGCAGTTTTGCAGCCCTTTGGGTAGAGCTATAAGCGCTGCTACTGCCAAGGTTAGAAACTCAATTTCCCATGGAGCTCAATGAGTAGAGCCTAGCACTAAAGCTGCCAAGGTTAGGGATTTCATTTTCTGTGTAGCTTGGTCGGTAGAGCATATATCAGAACCAGCACTGTCAGGATATGAGCTTCAGGTCCCATTGGGGCCACCCATACTCAAGATGTATGCACTCCTGCTACTGTAAACCACATTAGATGGAAGGCCCCATGAAGTGTCATATGTTAAATATGCTCTGTGGAAACTGATGGCCTTTAGGTTGGCCGTCAGATACCACTGGAAATGCCATATCTGAATCCAAACCAGGCTGGAAACTTTCCAAAAATTGGGAGATACATTTTCACAAAAAATGATATTGTTTTCCTATAACAAAAGGCATAAAATGAGGAAGCTAGATTTCTGACTCAGAAATGATGTGGAGAAAAGCACAGTAATGATGTTGAGGTGAAAGAAAGGCATTAGCATTTGCCTCTGATAACCTGGGCTCAATTCCAAATTCGTACCAAAAATGTTTACTCTAAGAGTGGAACAAGTATTCAGATTCTTTACTTAAGTACAAGTACAGTGTAAAATACCCAAATACCTAAAGTCCTGCATTCGAAACTCACAGAACTTTATTCTGAAATGCTTGAGGAGATCCCAAAAGATACCAAATATAACAGAATTTCGGGGAAATTAGTATAAAGTGATGCACAAGACATCTAGAATAGTACCATTTGATGGAATGGCGCAGTCACAAAACATGGAGTCTTGCATTTGAATATTTGACTTTGTGTAAACATCATGACAAAGTAGCTGAAATCAAGAACAGCAAGAACATGTCGAGAATATATGTGATACTCATGCATTAAAGTGTGAGCAGCATTTTAATTTCGTACGGAGGTGGAGCTAATTTTAGCTACTTTAAATAATGTTGGGTAGTTCAATCTATTATCCTTTTTTATAAGATCATTGTAAGTCATATGTCATTATAGATCATTTACTTTTAAGTAGGATAAAATGGAAATAATGAGTATAAGCACTAGTTCTTGAGTAAATGTACTCAATTGCGTTACACTGCTGATTTTCATCTTCTTAAATATAACCAAAGCCTTTGCCTAACCTTGATTCGCTATTAAAGATGATGTTTTATAATGGCTGAATCTGCTGATTAAACTGAGAGTATAATGTGTAGAATTTATTCCAGTCCAGTGCTGTTAAAACTACTGTACACAATAGATCTGCTGTTTGTGGACATTGAACCTTACATAAATGGACTGTAAAGCACTTTGACATATCCTTGAAATTTCTTATCCTTCTCATTTGCAATCTTTTTGACACCATACAGTAATTCAGATGGAAGACCTAAGCAAACCTGGCATTTTATAGGAAAGTAGATACTACCCACTGTGTGTTTGTGTGTCTGCAGTCTGAAGCGGAGGCAGATGTGGGTGGCAGGGAGTCTGTAGCATGTCGCCCTACTTCCCCTCCCTGTGGACCCACACATGGTGACGAGGATATGCTGGATATCTGTGTGATGTGTGTGAGCTTCCTGCCTACTTCCACCTCTAGTGTGAGCCTCACAGTGAAAGACAGATTAGCTGACCTCCAGTGGGACGGACCCCCCCCCCCCGCTGATTTACAGACTACACTCATCTTAGTACGCTACTACATGTATCATTATTATTATTCTTTCACTAAGTTAAATTCTGGACTTTCAACAGTTAACTGGTTAATCTAGTAAATTCCTGACAGACAACTGGTTAAGTCATTTAGTTCTATTCCTGAGGAAAGGACATGAAATACACCTACACAAAAAAAGAGTGCATATTTTATTTATATATTTGTGACTGAAACATGGATGTGGTAAGCATCCAACGCTGACAGTCTATTCTTCTCTTGTGAAGGCTGTGGCCCTGGTTGGGGCCTTGCTGCTGTGCTCAAAAAATATTGAAACTGTGACCATATTGTGTGCAGTGAAAGTGAGAGAAAGAAAGAGATGGCAGCTTTTGAATAAAAACAGAAAAATCTAAATTAACTCTTTCAGGGGTACTAATCACCTTCTGATGAATGCAGACTGAAAGTGCTAATGCTGTCTGACAGAACCACAGTCATCAACATAATTGATTAGCCTATATAATTTTAATTGACAAATTGAGGCTGGTATCAGTGGGACTACCTTGAACTAATTTACATCTTATCCACCAATAAGGAAAATGTCAGCTCCATTGGTGATTATGTTTCTTTAGCATGATTAAATACATGTGGTGTGCCGCAGGGCTTAGTGCTCGACCTCATGATAGTCTGTTAGTTACAGTACTTTTGTCTTTTGTTTGTGTCGTACATACAAGTGCCCGGCCGATATGGGCTTATTAAACACCAAATAAACTGCTGCAGGGCTGAAACAACACTTTTTTAGAAAAGAACATAATTCACTGCATAAATTACACTGCAAACAAAGCACATTGTCTCCTATGCCAAACTTTATAAATACAATCTGCCACAAAAAAAGATCCCTTCCTAAAACACAACCCAAGTTTCATCCAACTAGAACAAATCGGCAGATACTGTATGTAGGAGATTATACCAAAAGTATAGCCCTTACATCTTCACATAAAGAGCAACAAAACCCAAAACAGACATTGTCTTCAGACTCTTGTAATTGGTATTTATTACTGACAAGATTAAAAAAGGCCAGTGACAGGAACTAGCACCCAGATGCAATGATGTCCGTCATTTATTATGTATTTATTTGTTGTGGGAGCTAATGACTAAACTGACTGCCTCCAGCGGCTAACTCAACAGTGGTGACTAGTGGACAGGTGAGGAATGGCAGAGTCGTGCAGGGGGAGGGAGACTGCGCAGGTAACATCATGACACACTTGGCATTGTGTTTGCATATGAGGAAAAAATTATATAATGATGGAAACTGCTGATCTGTATCATAATTAATTGATTAATTCATTCATTAATTCCATGATTTGAAAGGCTGCATATGAAAACTGATATGGGTAGGTACCTTATTCAAACTTAAAAAAAGAAAGAATTATGAAAATATTTAAATATGTAGGTACTATATTTTTAGTTTTTTGATATTGTCAGATATTTTTATAGTTGGGTTGATTCATTGCTGTTCTATATCAGTAAATATAATTATGTTTTTAACTGACTATAAAAATACTATTATTGTTGTAAGTTTAGTGTTCATGTTACTTTTCAGTTGCTTTTAGTCTGAAAGGTTTCTCTATGCTTTGCTTAATAGACTCAGCATCCAACTATTTCTGCTCAGTTCGTTCTTTGCGTGCTGCACTGTGTTGTCTTTGTTTAGATGATGTTTGTGTGTCTTCAAGGACACTGCAACACACACTAACACATAATCTTCATCTTTTTTACTTCTCTCTGTCAGATAAAAAATGAATTATTCTACAGATGGGCATAAGGGAGTGATTGCATCATGTTCACATCTCAGACTGACTGATAGCTTCGCTCTCCATGTGTGCAGAACAGAGAATACGCTACATGCTATTTCCAATTAGTGCTCAGCACTCTTTAGAGAGCGGGAAATAAATTGATATTTTGACAGATGGCAGCTCCTGAAGGAGTGGAGGGAAACTAAATGATCGCACTGCGTTGTCCACTGTAAAGCCTTGATGAAATTCAATATGGATAAGTCACACAATCATGTGATGCAACAGAGAGTCTGGGTTTCTCACTGTGGCCCTCTCTTGCTCTGTATTGCTAGATTTTGCAGGTGCATGCACATATCCATTGGGATCATAGCTTGTTTTTGTGCAGTGAAGCAAATGAAAATGTAACAGCAAGCATTATTATTATTATTATTATCAGCGCTAATAGTATTTGTATTTAGAAGTCATAACTGTAATATTAATGGAATCTAACATCCCCCCAAAAGCTGCTTTGTGGTAAGAAATCTAAAACTACATATTTTAAACATTTATGTCATCCTCCTGACAAAGCTGCAGTAACTGCTGCCTCCAGGTTTGCACCCTGTGGATAATACTTAAATCTACCCTCATGCTTTTACAAATCTTATTTGCAAACATTTTCAACAGAAAAACACATTGACATGCAAAATGCTTGTGAAACATACCATTGTCGGCGGTTAAGAAAATAATAGCATTCAGCTCAAAAGTGGTTTAGTTGTTTTTCAAATTGCTCTCCTACATTTTTTTCAGGTCACATGTCTGTCCTAAACTGAGAGGAACATCGTGTAGCTCGCTACAGTCTGACATATTAATGGCTGGGTGTGCAGAGCAGAAACATGTGTTTAAAAATCCCCAAACAATCTATTTGCTGAATGCCAGTCTCAGTCATTGTTGAATTTGAATGTCATCTTTCACTAACTTGTTTCATCATTTCATCATTTGTTCTCTCTCCCTAGCATCCCTCTTTTTTTTGTTTTTGCCTGCAGCAGTTGCTATGGCAACAAGGTATCTGTATCTTCTGACCTGACAGAAACTCTTTCATCTGAGCTGTCTGCTCTGCATCCATAAATCAGAGTGGTCCAAACAACAGGCCCGGGGAGGACGATCTACTTATGGCTTACTTTACTACCTGAAACCCATTCAAAGTAAACACTACAGGAATGCATGCTTTTTGCAGTGCAGCTCTTTATTTCCATTCAGCTCTTATCCTAATTGCTTTCTTTACAATCCTCTATCCTCTTTTGCTATGAACTGCCTCATTTTCAAATTCTCAGTCTTCCACTCCCTCTCTCTCAGTCTCTTGATTTTGCTCCTTCTTTAGTGTGGAAACCTCACTTCATCAGTGAATTAAGAACGAGATTAACTACAGTTCAAGCAAATCGCAGCTTCACAGATCCAGTGTTAACCGCAGATTTTCACACCCTTTCAACCATCACACCAAATTATCAGCCATGGATGCAAATGCTTCTCACACACCCCTGAGTTCACATTTAACATTCATGAAACTATACAGAGACAACAAAATCTAAATAAAACCAAAAGAAATCAAACAAAAGAAGCCTACTGTTAAGCCATTGTAGAATAATGAGTACAATTCGGTTAAACCATGCTGAAAATTTCACATTTCTAAAAGCTTCTGTTCATACAAAAACATTCAAAACTCCTGATGAGAGGGAGTTTGAGGTAATAATGATTTTTTAAATTTTAATTTCACTCCATCCCTTCATTACAACCTTAACTACCCACATCCTTGCATTATGACCATTCATTATCTCTGAGCCAGGTGGGAGTTCAGTCCATTAGAAATCAGCAAATGCGCACACACGATAACTCCCAAGTCTCATTTTTTTTGTGTTTAGCTAAAGAAAATGCAGTTTTATTCTTCATTTGACAGTAACCTCCCTCGCATTATTTCCTGCTCGCCGCACAGCATTAAAGCAAAGTGACACAAAATGAGACAGAGAGGTCTAACCATACGAAACTACTTTTAACTGACTTTGCCTTTGTTTGGAGTTATAGGGTTGAAATCATTTTCACTCTCAAATTAATTGACTGAACCTTTTGGTGCTGCACAAGGACACATTTTACATTAGTGATGTTTTTGGAAGCCTTGAAGTTAAATGGGCCTGAAGTGTATTCATAAATATGACTGTTTATGAAAGCTGGAAGAAAACTTTCAATGTCAAATAATGGTGGTTAATCCAATGTTTTAACATTTGGATTGAGATAGGATTCAGCATCATTTAGACATGGAGTAATTGGTCCAATCTGTTAAGGCTGCAATAGAAAAATAAAGAAATAAACAGTCAGTGACAACCTGTGAGTCACCGTGGGATCGCCTACAGAGAGCTGTCAATCATCATCAGGGTCGCATCCCTGAGAACACAGCTTCCTCTGTGGCCCTTAGGCTAAAACCTAGACACCCAAACACACACACACACACACACACACACACACACACACACACACACACACACACAGAGAAACACGTGTGAGGGCTTTCTATTTATCTTTTTCATTCCATAACACCTTGTACCCTTTTTATATTTCTATCTTTTACTGTTATGCATCATCAATTTGTGATGTTCAGTGTGTTCCTGGAGTTATTTTGTGAGTTGATGTGATTTATCTTTTTGATGTACCTACTTTTCCTCAACATGCCTCTTCTACTTCTATTTTAGCTTGTGCTTTTCCATAATTTCTTCCCAGAATGGCTTTGAAAAATATCCATAAAACAGGTGTGAGCTTGTTGCTTTCAGCTACAGGCAAAAAGTGTAGGTGGAAGGAGTAACATCCCCAGTTATAACAGTTATAGAGTTTTTCAGCTTTAGAAAGAGCACGACTTTGATCCGTTATTCAAAAAGCATAATGTAATGTGGATCCATTGCATTCTGGTTTATTGAGGCTCCTGTTGGTACAAAATAATTTGCCTCTTCTAGAAGGGATTTCTTTCTGTATGATTGTTGAAAGTCATCACGAAAAGGAGTTTGATATCTTTTACTTAACTCTGACTTAGACACCAACATCTATTTACTGTTTATACATGGTTGAACAGAGTTCTACCAAACTTTATTCAAGCTGCAGTATCTCTCTGCTGGCTCAGTGGGTAGGGCATACAATGAGTGACGTAAACGAAGAAGCTGCAGAGCTGAGATTAGAGATCAGATGCTCTTATTCTCTGTGGTGTCAAGTTCAAACTAATTATTTTTAAAAAACTGTCTGAAATTGACCTCTCCTTGCAGCCTGTTCATTGCGGAGCAGGTTTTCAGGTTTGTCATAATACAACTTCAGAAACAAAACTCAAAGTCGTGAGGACACCTCCAAGCTGCATGTGTTCCCTTATCGAAAGCATTTGTGGGGAAATTCAAATTTTGCTCTCATTTCATCAGCTTCCAGGGTAATGAAAATGATCTGTCAAAGAGATTAATTTAATTTTGATATGATATTTTATGCCCATTAGTCACCATGTAAATTGCAGCTCCCTAATTACTCTGTAATTCATCATTATTATACATCACAAAATTTTACAATTTTATATCACAAAGAACTCAAATGAACCATTTCCCCTGTGAAACAGTGAAAACTGAATTTACAAGCAAATAATATTGGCTTAAATAAACTAACCTAATAGCATTCAATAAGCTTCATGATGATATATCACGATAATTTCTGATAATGGTTTGTAAGTTTAAGGACTTAATCAGCATCATAAAGTTACATTAGATCAAAGTTTACATTGTGAGAGGTATCTATTGGACTGATTAGATGACAACTGCAGAAATGTAAAGGAAGAAAGAAACTGAGCCAGCCAGCCTTTAGATGTAGCAGAGGAAGGTCAGCCAGTGAATCACTGATGCCTCTGGGGCTTTTGGAAACCAGGAGGAAGGAGAGAGACAGAGAGGAGGGTGGCTCGCCATCAGGCTTTGCAAGGATGAATGAGTAAGAGAGGAGGAGGTAGGGGAGAGTAAACTGTTCCCAAGAGCAATGAAATGAAGCAGGAGGCAGGAGTGAGGAGGATGAGAGAGAGAGGCAGAACATGTCAAAAGAGAGTTTGGGTAGTTCTGGTAAGTGATAAGGAGAGTTTTAGTAATCAGCGCCTGAAGGACATGGAGGTCTGACAGAGAGATAGAAAAAGAGGAGGAGAGAGTGGAAAGAGAGCCGGATGGAGACAGACAGAGGGCAACCCATGATTCAGCAGGGCAGGACACATGTCATGTACTTAAGTCACATACAGTTCGAGACTGTCATTCCCCCTCTCTCATTCTGTCCATCCTTCCTTTCGCTCTCTATTTTATTACCCAGAATAAATTCAAAATGCCAGATAAATAACCAATTCCACTACTCTTGACTTGGACAGTTTAAGTTAAGATGATCCATCCTAAAAAAGAGTTGGCACCACTAATTTTGGAAGCATTTTTTCCCACTTAAGTTCCCAAGTTTTATTTTAATGTTGTCCTCAGACCTCTACATTGCTCCCTTGTCTCTGATTTTTTCAGTCATTTAATTACGTCTGGTGTTGTGCTCATGGATGACTGCTGTTTGAAAAAGACAATTTAAGATTTGTAGGTGGATTTAAAAATGGGGAAAGCATCTTCTTGTGCCACATCCTGAAGCCATTCCAAATAAAATGGGTGACAAGCGTAGATGAGATCAGCGCAGCTGTACAAGTCGTTGTAAGTCGACTTAAAGAAACAACAAGTCTTAAATCAACACATTTCGACATGGCTATGGTTAAGTGCTCCTAGCAACAGATACCGCAGCTTCTGTGCTGACTGAAGTTGATGTAGGATGGTTATACGTCAGCCACTAATGATTAGTATAGGGAAAAAATAACTCCCCCTTCCAAACAAAAACCAGCTAACATGACCATGAAGTTAATGTAAGTTAATCCAACCCGTTCTCATTCCCAGGTCTTGAAATACAGATGCTTTTTCACGCCCTTTGGCTTCTCATACAGACACAAAAGGTACCAGGCTCAACTTCTCTGGCTGCCACTCTTACCCGACTGCGGCACTGGAAGTATTTTCCACACTGTTACTTCCCATGTTAAGGTTTTCTTTTAAAGACACTTTAGCGTTTTTGTGTTGAGAAATGTTGAGGATATCATTAAACGAAAACCTTAACATGGGAAGTAACAGTGAGGAAAATACTTCTGGGTGGCGGGTCCTCGGTTCTCCAATGGGACTGATGCTCACAGCTTCTTGTAGCGCCACAGTCGGGTTAGAGTGAATGGACGGCCGGAGAAGTTGCTCTGAGCGTCTAATATTGTCGCAGATGGATTTACATTGGAGTTAGTTGAAAGCCCGGTGCGTCTCATACAGACGCTAACGGACACCTTGAGTGTCTGTATGAGACGCAGAATTTGACAACCTTTGAATGAGAACAGGTTGGTAAATCATGAGGTAAAGATAAACGGCCTGCATGATTTTATGACACTATAAGTTTATGAATCAAAATACTAAAGTACTAATGAGCCTCAACCTTCAGCCATTGCTAAGAAGGAACTAAGAGCCATGAATCAGAACCGTAGCAAATTCAGACATTGCAATCAGAAACAAAATTGCAAAAATAAATCATTAGTTTCAGATCTCCAAAGATCCAGGTATTTTCTAATGCAACGGCTCATCTTTTGTTTGGGAGTTTCATGTCCATCCAAGTGCTTCAACTGCCAGTCGCCCAACGTTGTCTGTTCAGAAAATGAAATTGACTTACTACTGAAACCCTGGAAGCCTGAACCAACTCCTTCAACTTTGCTGCTCTATGGACCATTATTTTATAATGGCATCTTAAGAAAATGTACATATTTACATTGTGTGTTTATCCTTGATCTCAACCTTGAACCTTGTCAGGTTTGTTTAGTTGGTCAAATCACTCTTTTCATGGGTCAACAAATCCGGCATGAAGAAGGTGCAAGAAAGGGGGGCAAAGAAAGGTAATCCGGGGATAGTTGGAGTTATTTTTATCTCACCAGTTATAAAGGACCAGTGTTTCTCTTAGTGCAGTGCAGTTTTAAATGACCATGCGACCCGAGCAGTGATCCTTGATCAGTTCTTTTGTTCTTGGAGGTTTAATGACTACAGGCCCTGGAGTAGAGCCACATCTAGGTGGCGTAAAGGCAAAGCGGCGTATCTTGATGTACCCAGACACTCGTCTTCATTCAGGCTGAGCTGAGGGGGTGGAAAGATACATGGTGTGATGAGTTCAGTCTTAAAAAAGAGAACGAAATGGATGACTGGATTTAGAAAGGAAAGGGCTGTGAAGAACAGCTCAGTTTTGACGAGTAGTCCGCTGTTTGTACAGAGGGCTGGTGATCAACTTTAATGCTACCTTTCTTGGTTATGTTTTCAATATATACTTTAAGTACTCATGTATTCATGTTTTTGTATTTTTAATGGCTGCTAAAAGCCAGTGAGTTTTGTTGAAGGGACAAGAAAGTGAAGCAAAGTACTACAGCATATATAATAAATATCATAGCCATAATACAATATATATATAATAATATGGTATAAATGACCAATGCATATAGATATGCAGACATGGTGGAAAATCCTATATATTTATTCAAATGCTTTTATCATCTTTTAAAAAGTGAAGCATTCTGTAACACTTGTTTTGAAAAGTGCTATATGAATAAAGCTTTACCTGCGTTCTTACTATATGTTTCTGTTTTACATCAATAATGAAAATGAAATCTCTCAAAGACACTCCTTAACGTTTATACTGCAAAAAACTGTATAGAACATGAATAAAAGTACTTGTGACAGCTGAACTGTAAATGTGTAAAGTATGTATAACTTATTGTATTTAAATACTGCCCACAAGTACCACCTTAGTTCAGTTATTGTTAGAAGTTTTTACATAAATATGAATCAGAAAAGACTATTTAGACTATTATTTACTTATACTTATATTAGAATCAATAAAAGGCTGCATTAATAAACATATTAATATTTATTATTATTTAGGAGGTTTAATGTTCCTTATTCTTTCTTTAATATCACAAAAAGAGCGGGACAATTGGGCTTGGCCTTAATTATTCTCAGTAAATAATTCAAGCCTTTTCAGGCCAATATAGATAATTCTGTGTTACAGAATGTGAAGTGCAGTTAGTAATAATTAATGATACTGATGAATCATTAAATGAAGAGAGAAAATATGAATCAATAGGCAGTGAGAAGCAATAAAAGGAAGTGTGTGTATACGATAGAAAGAAAGAGAAAAGGAGAGAGACTAAATCGTTGGACACTGGATGTTTCTATCTTTACAGAGATGATTTGTACAGAGATGGTACTTACTGAAACTCACATTATTTGCACTGTCCTCCCATTGACGGACAATGACACTATCCTCAGTTGTCAACTGGTAAAGCTTTAGAAAAGGAGCATTAAAAAGCCATTTGGACAGAGCAATTTCAAGTCATTTTACTCTACTATCTCTCCTATGCAACTGCTCCACCACAGAGCTCTGCCGGCCATTAAAACATTTTCCACCTGCGTTCATGGCAAGTTGTCATAATCGTTTAACTCACTGGGGCTGGTATTAGGAGGGCTGTCATTAGATAAGACAGTTGCTTAAATCACTAAAGTTATGTGCTTGCACATGCGTGCACACACACACACACATCGATCGGAACAAAAGTCAAAAACATACAGTCACATCTAAGAAACGGCAACAGACAGAAAGAAATATACACACACATATAAAGTGTCACAAGGCAGCAACAACCAGATGCTCACAGCAGCTAAACTTTAATGTTTCTACAGTAGGGGTAACCCTTGTTTCAAACATTTTGTTTCCCCTCTGTGCAGAAAGAAGTAACTGAAATGATGTCAATACTATTGTTTTAAGACTTTAAGTGGACTCATGTAATTCACCAGTTCATTAGTAATGGTTCATGTGCATTCATTGTCTGAGCAGTTAAGTACATTTACACACTGTGCATCTCTCCCTGCGGCTTTAGTGGGACGACCTAAGATGCAAGACGCAAAGTAAGGGGAACGTGGATGTCTCTCTCCATAGAGTTAGGGAACCAACTGGGGGTGCAACTGAGCTACCCAGCACAGAGCCACACCCCCCTACATCCCACTCTGACACTCCCTCAACCAACTGTGGTTGATGCGGGGACAAGCTAAAAAGCAGCGCTTCATTGCTCAATAATAAATACATGCAAATTTTTTTTTTAAAAAAGGACACAAGCTTTAAGCAGCAGATTGAGAGAAAAAGGAACAAAAAGTAGACAAACATGAAGAATGGATAGTGAGAAAGAGAGGAAGCAAGCAATGTGCTTCTGTGAGACGAGGCAGGAGAATTGCCTTGCCTTGTCTGCCACCCTTGCCCAGTTATTAATGACCTGTGACTGGAGGGTGGGTGCAAGCAGCGAGCATACCAGCCTGCACTACTCTGGGATAATCTGCATCCCACTGCCATATTCTTCACTAAGCACGAGCTGACAAGACCCATACTTCACTATAAATTGGGCTTTCCAGATCCATTAGGATCTGTATGTGGTTACAGCCAAAAGTCTTGATCAGATGCTTGATGGAAACCAGGACAATGAATATGAGAAAACAATGCCATGTTGTGTGGAATGAATGACAAAGTTGTTGTTTTTAACATTCAATCCAAAGCATTTGCTTTTCACTTGTGTAAATATTTTCAGAAAGCCAAGTCACTCAGGAGTGCACGGCAGATGAATTGCTGCAATCAATAGAAATTTCCGTTCTTTTTTCTCCCTCTTTCATTTTCTCTTCTATTCTGATTACTTGCCATCCCTGTCCTTAGCAACAGATGGGCAGAAGGTAAATTGGCCTCAGCAATGAGTATCAATGGAGCTCCATTGCAGTAGTCGATTTTAAATTCAATTAATTCAATTCAATTCATTGTGTCTAATGATATGGTCACAGAGATGACAGAAATACACTCAGGAATCCACATGTGGGCACATATGTGCAACCAGCAGCATACTGTGTGTCAACAGGAATAGCAGCCACGATAATGCTGTTCAGTGATACGTCTGTGATTCTTGAAGGCAGTTAAACAGGCTGTGCGCGCTAATGTTCTGTGTCGCTATTGGGTGGAGTCTGGGCATTGGTGGAGATGCAAGCCAGCCAGGAGCGGCCCAGCTTGTCAGTGAGACACACCTGCAGCTAATTAACCTCTGCCTGTATGTGTGTTGCAATAGAAGCTGACAGGAGAGGGGTATCAGTAGCAAACTGCCAATGCCCTGCTGTGCTCCTGGAACCTGTAAATGCTGGGTGTAAATGACACTGCCACTTTCAGCTCTAAAAGTAGAAACTGTAATTTGCCTGTGGACAGGTGAACCGTTCCAAAAAAGGCAGACACTTTCAGCAGTTATGTGCAGCCCAATAAATGTATGCACAAAGAGAACACACCTTTTTTCATAGGTTACTGCAGAGAAAGTGAAATGGATAAACCCATGTTGGGAATATGAAAACTCCATTGGCAACAGTCCTACATCACCTTGTATGCCTGCAAAGAGGTCAGTTTGTCATGCAGCAAGCAACACTATCAGACAGTGTGTGAAACTTGGCAAGCTCAGGCTGAGGACAGAGCTTTCCTGAGAATCTACTGCCACCATCTTCAGTAGCAGTACTCTTCCCATCTTCCCAAGCTCTCGCTACTGAAGAAGTGCAACCAAAACATGACGAATATGATCTTGTACCTACTAGGTTTCAGCATGGGTGGACATCAGTGACACGAAACAAACCATTTGAAATTCTGTGAGGTAACCCATGCCTCAGCAATGTTTCTGCGATTTAGAACCACAAACTTTGACGCTCTATTACCATGCTTTGGTCACTGCAGACCCTGGCAAAGTCACTGGTGTTTACATCTGCCCTTGCAGCCAACAAACAAAATGCTTAGAACCCCACAAGGACACCTCTCAGACCAGAACAAGATATTTGTCAGAGGTAGCTACCTTGTCCGGTCTCCCCTGCTCCTGATCAGGGATTGTGTGCACAGACCTTTAGAGGGGCTGTTGCTCTAACCTGAAAGAAGAGCCACCCCCTTTTTTCAAGCTTGTTTTAAGCTTCACACTGCCATCTATTAATTTGATTGTAAAAGATGTGTATCTGTATGGTGATCACGTCCTTTCAACATGGCACAATGGCCCTTCATTTAATTACTGCATAAGCTATGTAAAGCATTCAAACTTTGAGGGAACATTTTTGAAACAAAAAAGTGAAAACCACAATATTCATACTTCAAACATAAACTCTTTGAACTCAGATGATTATGAGTTGATACTGTTAACATCATGTAAAGTAAAAATGTAAAAGTAGATTTTGCAAATTTGAGCCATTGGAGAGACAGAGACAATGATATAAAGACAAGACCAGGCAAAATGCATCATTCTTTTCAATCCAATTCCATTTTATTTCTGTAGCGCTTTAAGAAAGCATTTGTCACAAAGACACTTTATAGACACACTTACAATTTAGAATTGGATGGATGCTACAGTGTCACATGACAGGGGGCGTAGGGCCACCCCATCTCTGTGTCCCGCGGAGGCATGCGTATCAAAAGGTAATAAATGTTTGGATGATATGGTGATTTAATTTTTTCCAACTTTAGCAATTATGGGCTACTCGTATTTATGTAGACTTACAGGAGACTTACCATTACATTTCCTGTTTTAATTATTTTACACATCAGATTTCCTTCTTGAAACAAAATTCATGAACAATAACTAATTTTGTTGAAACATTAACTGAGGTAAATTTCCCCTAATGTAAGTAATCAACAAACTTAGTAGCTCCTATATTTACTGCAGAGTGCCTGGTTTTCGTACATTTGCAGATTTGCTCTGCACCTTTATTTAAATTTGCACTTGCAATCTGTGTGTAATTAGAGCCTGATTTACTGCAGTATAACAGAAGATTGTGGATTATGTTACTAATTGTAATCCAGTACAGCATCCTGCATGCAAGCACAAACAAATACGCAACGTCCAGTGAGAGAGGAGATGGAAACACTATTAATGTGTAAGATGGAATCTTTTCATCTGGTTTCAAAGAGATCTGCCGTCAAAGAGATTTCTTTTGTTGTTTTTAATGGGTAGTCTAGATGTGAATGTTGCCAGTTCCTTCACTACGGACACACGGCAATTAAACTAAAAGTAGTATGTGCCTCTGCAGCTAGAGCTTCATACAAAGCAAGAAACATTATTTCTAATATTATAAAGTACAAAATACAAAATCTTGATCCAGGGTTCAAAGGGTTTCAATCTTCTCCCAGCGATTGTTAGGCATTAAAGAAACTCACATCTTTCATATCTTAAGTGCGAGACTAGCTCAGACGTCCTCTGGCTTTGGTGTTGTATGGATGTCAAGCACGCAGACATGACAGTTCTTTATCCATATCCTGGTAGGTTGGATTTTCCATGCCACAAAAAGTCAGTATAAGAAGGAGGGCTGATACTGGAGCTGACGCCAGAGACGTCAAGTACTTCTAAGCGTTAAGCCAGCTCTTTTCCTCCTCGTCTTTCAGATGGTGTGAATTTAACAAGATGTCTCCTGAGACTCCGCTTCTCACTTCCCAACACTGTGTGGGAATGTCTGGATGGAGATGCAACCACGCAGAAACACAAATGTAAAAATGTAGAGCACAGAAACAACACACACCCTTAGACACACACAAACATGCACTTAAAGAAATGTGCCAGCATGACTTAAGATAACTAAAACAAGGACATTCGATAGCAGAGCTTTGTAGCTGCAACAGCAGCACAGCTTTCTAACTAATTTTATGTCAAATACAAAAAGGTGTGTATGTGACCTAGAGTATTTCTTCATCTACAGGTACTGATCTGTACAGCCTACTGTAATTCTATGTGTACTGTTTTAAATTAAAAAGGTGTTGGAAAGGTATGACAAATGTCTTTTTTCATCAATAAGTCCAATACCTATGTAAGATTTTAAAATATCTGAATTTGGCGATTCCTAGTAGTAGTTATAAAAAACACTTTGGTAGATAGCAAAGCACGCAGATACCCCCTTTCCCTCTTCCACCTATGTATCTGAAAGTAACACAGAAACTTCACTGGGATTGTCTAATTTTTCCACAAAAAACAAAACAAAATATATGTTGTCAAAATAACTTGAAAGATGCTATATGCACAAATGTACACATAAGGGCTTTAAAGAATCAACATGTGGTGGACCTCACCACATGGGGAACAAAGAAGACGCCTACATGTAAAATTGAAAGCCTAAAATTTTTCTTTAATCAACATCATTCTGACTGGAACTTTTGTAAGTCTTTGTATTGGATTGCTAAAGCTGTTCTGAGTCTTTTGGGTCAAGTCCAAGTCAAGTGTAAAGTAATTTGAGACAAGTCCAAGTCAAGTCTTCATAGGCAGATTGAAGTATGTCAGGTCCGAATGCTGCCTAGTAAAATGACATTAACATTTTCAGTTCAAAGCTGTCAAGTCTTTAGGGAGTCAAGTCTCAGAGCAGTCCTCATGTAAATGGACTGTACATATATAGCACCTTTCTAGTCTTTCTGACTACTCAAAGCGCTTCAACTACATATCACATCACCCCATTCACACACATTCATACACCGATGGCAGAACTGCTCATCAAAGTAACTATTTGGGGTTCAGTGTCTTGCCCAGGGACACTTCGGCATGTGGGCTGGGGGAAGCTGAGATCGAACTGACCTTCCGATCGGAAGTCGCCCAATAAGCATGTTTGTGTTTGTGAAGTCTGACTTGAATCCATGTCTCACAAGTGTACAGCTCTGTGGAATGCCTAATTTGCCTTAGATTGCACCAGTGTTGATGTAATAACCACTCCTTGTATGTACATTGCTGTATATATCTATGCTTGATATAACATTTTGAGCTTGTGGATTTTATTGACATCTTTGCACTTTGCTCATCTAGTTTGCAGTTTGTTCCCAAACATCCACATAATATATTTGAGCCCGCTTCCTTGTGACTTTGCTAAATGATAAAAATAGATACTACAACATGAACAGATATGTGTCTGAAAATGTACTGATACCCAAATTGTCTAAAGGTCAGAGTCAGGTACAGACCATCACCCCTGGAGCTCATAGGTGTTCACAGTGTTCACTGTTCTGCCCAATGCCCAAGGGTAATCCAAGTCACCTTGGATTGTTACAATGCTTATTGTAACAATCCAAGGTGACTTGGATTACCCTTGCCTCAACAGTTGGCCCATGATAAAAGCATAAAGCTTTAAGCAGTCGGACATTTTATGCTTCCTTTATATCTTATGGATTGAAACATGCATACAACGTGAAACCCAGGGTTGTATTCTCTGGGAAATTAGACTTGCATGATTACTGCAATGTTATCATCTGTGGTGCACACAAACCTGCCAAGCATGAAATCAGATCTCATAAAGATAGTGTGAATTAAATTTGTCTTCAGGTTTAAATCTCCAAATCTCTCTGTGTCTATGGGGTGTGATATGATGCATGTACTGTACTGTAGATGAAAATATGCTGATTCTGACTCTGCCTTGCAGCGTCGTAAAACTAGACTGTCTCGACTCCCAGGCCTTCGATTCAGAAGGGTTGGATATGTTTTTCAATGTGGCCAAGACAATGAAAGGGCTTTGTAGACGATGAAAGTAGTAAAGAAAGAGATTGAAGTAGGGCAGAAGACAGAGGGAACACTATTCAAAGAGAATACATTTAGAGCGTAGTCTATGTTAGCTCCTGAATACTGCATTACCCTGTGAAAGTTCTTCAGAATGGGTAGTGCCAATCAGCAACCTCGCAGTTTTAACAACAAAAGATGCCTTGACAACAAAAGCAGTTTGAACTCGATTTGACATACTGTATGTAAGAATGACAACAAAAAGCCTGTGTTGCTGTTAGACAGATTCAGGGGAAACCTAAACAAATCTTTGATCTCAAACACATCCCATCAAGCGAGTTAGGTGACGAACTCGGTGTTGAGCTTTGTCAGCATTTTGAGAACTACAGTAAGTGCACATCAGTGAGTTATGTGCAACCCCCGAGATCTTCTGTTTTGGTTGCAAGTTAGTTTTTACACAAGAGTTCAAAATCTTTATGATTGTGTTTAAGACCTTAATTGTGGTTTGGCTCAGCCCTTTTAACCTTCTATGAACCAGAATATCTTTTGGTAGAAACGTTTTGGGAGCTTGCAAAATTCAGTGTGTGGACAACCTCTCTTTTTTCCTTTGTATGCTGTTTTTTGTCCTGCACCTGTACCCAGCTGTTGGATGCGCACACACACACACACACACACACACACACTATCCAGTCTTGGTACACCTGGTTAGAGTAGCCTGGGCCAGCAAAATCAATAAAACCCCTGCATCTCTCTTCTAAAAGCCAATACAGCTGTTTACATATTTCACATGACTTGTTTATAAATCAATTAATGATTACTCTGCATTAGTCTAACACACATTTTATGTAATTAACCCCTTAACATTCAGTTTTGCCTCTTTTTACACCTTATGTAACTTTAAGGTTGTTAAAATCATCTTATTCCACACTATCTGACAGTATCACACATGCTCTGTATCAGCTTGTTCCAACTCTATATTGAACTAGAAAGTTCTGTGAGGTTTGAATAATGTTTGGCTGCACAGCATGGACTGGTGGGCATGAGCCTACCGGTCCACCGGTAAGCATGAGCCTATTGGTGAACCACTACTTTTCAAGGTCTAAATTGCTTAATTCGTCAAGCAAATATGAAAAACGTGAGAATTTACTGCTTCTGTTTTATATAATTAATTAGTTAGTCTGACAAAACAAGAAATCTGAAAGCTTTTGCTCTCAGAACTTGTGATAGACATTTTCCACTATTTTCTTAAATGACTAATTGATTAATTCATTAGCTACTGCCCTATTATGTAGTATGTTTTTTCCTTCCTTCCTCCAAATTTGTTGGTTAAATACTTTATGCGCAGCAATCCTGTCTGGCATTTATTTATGTCTTGCATTTCATTATTGATCTTGGAGCCTTTCAGTGCTGTTATGCCGTTTTTAAAGCCAGTTTTTTTTAAAACTGTATTCTGAATTATTTCAATTATAGGGTGTAGTACTCCTTGTTTTGTTTAGACAACAAATATTTCTCTCTCTCTGCGTTGCCTTGTATCTCACTCTCATTGTGTTTGTAAAGCCATTGGAGTCATGACTCTCCTTTTGTCCTCTGAGACCCTGAGACAGTGTGATAGCCCAACTCAGAAGATGTGTCCACTTTCATCCAGCCCCTCTCCTCCTTGCTCGCGCCCTTCCTTCCCTTCCGTCGAGACCGCAGTGTGCCAGAGGTCCTTGGCAGCGTTTGTCTGCCCTACTGGTGAACCTATTTAGCTGGCACAATTCAAGCCTCAGTCCATCTGAGGCCCGTGCCACTTAGTGTTAGGAGATGAGTTGGAAAGAGAACTGTAGGCTGGGGAGAGGGGATGAGGTCTGATGCTTGGACAAGATGTGTGTTGAGCAAAGGATGGCACGGAGGAGGTTAGCAGGAGACAGATGGGGGCGAGAGGGGGCCGTCAGGAGGGAAATTTGGAAGAAGGAACAAGCATGTCAACACCGAGGCAAGCTTGAGCACGAGACACAAAGGTAACCCGGGAAATTAGGATTTGATGAGCTGCAAGCAAAGGAGTCAAGGAGAGTGATGCTGTGACAAGATTATCTGAAGGGTGAGGAAAGAAGATGGAGGCCACAATCTGCCACTCTTCTTTTCCAATTTTGCACTTACCAACTTTTTGAAGCAGGAAATAGTTGAATAAAATGGGAAAAAAGGAAGAAAGAAAAAGGTGGTGTTACTGAAAAAAGAAATCCATAGGCTATATGACATTGTATTTTGTAGTAGAGAACAGAAAACAGGGACTAAAGAAATAAAGAAGGTAGTCGGGAGAGGGGTCGAAGCCAGTGAGAATAATGCCCTGAAAGTAGGCCGATCGATTCTTACTATCAGAAAATGAATTGAGGATAGAGATTTGGCTGAGAGTTAGAGAAAGTTGCAAAGAATAGATGAATGAGATCAGAAATGAAAGGAAAGTGGTGTGAGCTAAAGCTGATACAATCAGAAAGGTGTAGGGGATGTGTGTTGGGGGTTCAGCCAGGATGCCAAAAAGTGAAAAAACATTTTTCCACGGCCCCCAATCTTTTACTTTTTTCCCCCAAAGTGCCCCATTTATCAATAATGACTTGGTAACTCCCAGACAATTTATATGGAAATTCACCTGGAAGAGTCGCAGATTAATAAATTAATAATCAGTAACTCGCTTAAGCAAGAAAACCAATTTGAGGTTATGGTTAAGATTCAGTACTTGATTTGTTAGACAACAACTTTGTTCTTGATGTTGAAACTCAATCCTGGAGTTACATGGAGCATTGTTGAGCCTTTAAGGAGCATGGGCATGCAGGTATTTTCTTTCATTGAGTTTATAAGCAATTGTAGATTTCTAGAGGAATTTCCAAGAACTGTTCCTTTATCATTAGAAATGTTGACTTGTATGCATGCTAAAAACAGATTTTTACATTATCAGTTGTCCTAATATGCACAGACATTCAAGACATTCAAGATTATGCTATTACTTGTAATCAACTGTGAGCGCACCAATTGAACACTGTCTCTATTTTCACTCTAAGTAGAACCAAATTATCCAGTCCTTTATAGGAACCTTCCTCTGAATTTACAGTTACATATCAGTTCTTTTCTAGGAAAATATGATACGCATGAAATAAAGAATTTGCCCACAATATGTCATACGATAGGAAACCATCAAAACAAACCTTTGATGCAGATTACATTCTGCTGTCAGACATACGTAAATACCTTTACTAATTTTAATGTAGGCTAAGTAGACAAAAATATAACAAAAATATAGTTATAGTTATTATTGGGATCAGGAGCAAAAAATGTCATCGGAACATCCCTACTTTTTAGTTCTTTGACTTTCCAAAGAAAACAGATAACAATTCAAATAGATCCTGCGTCCTACGGGCCTGTTGAGCCCTTAGGCCCCTGGGTCTGTGCTCGGCAGGTCAAAGCTTTGAAGGATTTACCATTACACAGAGAAGATAATGTCTAAGGATTCTTCACAATGATCAACAGATACAGTAGCAACACAATCAACGACTGTTTCCGTCTGACCTTGACAAATTGCTTAAGTGATGAGAATGATAACAGTTCTTAGCTACCAATGCGTTCAGGTCAGTAGGTTTGGTGTACAAACAAAGCGATGGGTGCCACTTCAGTGAACACCAATGTTGTTCTAACAAGGACAATTACCCTAATACTTTCTTGGAATTAAAAACCTCATTACGGAGACTTAATTAATGACCTGGAAAGTAAATGATATTAACAAAGAGCAAGTGATAACAGTGTTGTTGCATTTGCCACATTTAATCTACATGTCTCATTTATGGCACATTCTCCCTTGCAATCAAGTAGAACATTTCATATTCACAATAAGAAATTTAAATTCCATAATATTTCCACAGAAAGGTTTTTTTTTGACAATTATGAGGTAAAAATCCCCATAGGCACGTTACTGTCCTTTTACGGTAAATGGTGCTATTACAGCATCTGGCTTGTTAGTAGAAAAGTCACAGGTAAGCTTTTGTACTGTCACAATGTTAGTGGCCCAGTGACAAGGTTGCATATTTTTTGGAATGAGCTGAGAGGAAGGAGGGAAATTAATATGGCATAGATAGCGAGCGGTAACGACAGAAGTTAGGGAAATTTGTGTTCTTCCCTCAGCATTTCTGAAGAAATAGCATATATGCATATTTCAAGGAGAATATACAATAAGAAAAACTTTGAACTGTAAAATATTTCTATTTATACTGTCTGGTTGAGTGATCCTATAATAGTTGGCAAGCTAATATTATTACATATTACTCTGTCTTGCAGGATGTTTGCATGGCAGAGCTGAGGAGTTGGTAGCGAGAACACGTACAACAAACGGTGTAAGGTTGTGAACATCTTATTTTCCCTAGTGCTTTATTAATGTGGATAAGTACTCTTAAGAGTAAATAGTCCTCCAGTTGAACCTCTTCAGAATGATCTAAGAAATATAACCACCTACTTTTCCCTCATGTTTACTTTTTTATGTTCAAATTTGATTCACGGTCTAATGATAGATGTTGGTGCGCAGAATACATTGAAGTAAAAAATGTGGAAACTTACTTGGGTCAGACAGGATGGAGTCTGTCTTGGGCAGAAACTGGTCACAGCGGATTCCTTGGTAGCCTTCTCGACACCTGTGGAGAAAAAGAGGAATACACAAGCAGGCAATGAGTCAGGTAGATTTGCCAGGGAACAAATTCCACTACAACTGAAGTAAATGAAAAAAAAAAAAGATGCTTTTTCTTCGTGCTCCTAACCCCTACAAGCCACCAAGAGGAATTAATTGAAGACACATTCCATGGTTTCTGGATAGTCCTCAAACTTTCAAGAAATGTCAACTATTTGATCGACACTTTTGTGAGAGTGCCAGTCAGGCAATGATCATTAAGCAGCTAATGAATTCTGAAATGTGCTTGGGCTGCTCATCAGAACATGTCCTAGGAAAAGGCTATGCTTTGCGAGTATGTGTTTTTAATTAATTAAAGACACAAGTGTAACTGTGTCTTACGGTGCACAGAGATAGCATGAAGGCTAAAATGCCAGTATGCAGTGTAAAGACTAATTGGGTGCCTCAGTTGGTTTGGATATCAAACTTTGCCTCTGGCCATTTGTACCTTTCTTGCTGTTTTGTTTTTCTCTGTCTCTCTTGAGGAAAATGCAAGTCTCATACATGCAAATAAAATATAAAATTCAGCATCAGAAGTAGCTTGTGCTACCTCTCTAAATTTGACCCTACTATATTTATACAATCTATCATTTGGTCACTTTCTCAACTATTCTGTTTCACTAAGTCTCAATTTTCTCTTCTACCCAACCTGCATCCCAATTCCTTCCCTGTTTACCCCTGTGGCTTTGTTTCATTGACACTCCTGGAATTAATCTGTATCTACTCTGACAAGTTGACAACAGAGCAAATATACATATCCCAGCGGTCCCTGCTTTTGGAAACCCCCAGCTGAGAGAACATCTACGTCCACCCAGACGACGCACTGGAGCTGTGCACAGAGATCAAGCTTACAAAAGATTGTACTACTGTTGGTACTTAATTTATTTTCTGACCTGTATTATAGTGTATTATATTTTTTTGCTTAGTACTTCTATTCCTGTGTGCACTGACGTGACAGTGAGCTGCTGTAGCAAAAGAGTTTCCCCTCGGGGATCAATAAAGTATTTCTGATTCTGATACATTTAATGATGATTGAATTCCATTTAGCCAGCTGAGTACTGGTACAGACCTTCTTCAATGCAGACATTTTGGCATGTCATAGCAGGAAAAGCACAGCTGTAATTGATAACATTAAAAACAACTGCATTTCATTTAGGCTGAGCTAGGGTTCTGGTATTGTGACTGCTGGCTCACTGGCATGGCTTACTGGGACACTTGATGGAACCTAGCCATCTTTAACGAAATTTGTTTCACCTTGGCCTTTCCTGCTTTGCCAAGTCAAAATGTCTGCCGTGAAAAAGGTCTATTGTGCATGCCGGCTCACTGTCACTGTCATCGTATATGAGGACACTTGAATAGAACAGAGCCATTGTTAATGTTATGTGCACTATAACAAGTTAAAATGTCTGCTGTGAAAAGGCCTGTATTATATTTATAACCATTCTGCAGCTTGACTAGCACTACAGGTGACTATTAAAGAGCATGCAGTGGTAAACTGACATTAGTTCTGCACTGTAGTTTAATTGCAGTCTGTATGCAAATTGGATCTTAAAGCAAACTCTCGACATTGTATTCATTGTAACGAGTCAGATTTCTGTTGAAAATGGTAAACAGTGGTTGTCATAGGAACCCAAGGGCATATTTTCTTAGTATGTAATTTAGCAAACAACTGCATGTTTTCCTTACTATATGCTATGTATGAGGGCTTCTTCTAGTCACATTCATCTCACCGTGATGACAGATGGTCATTATATCAACATTCTCATAATTTGTCAGGGCGTCTGTATTGCTGCCTCTCCTCCAAGTTTGTTGTTCTCAGCTTTTACTGTTGCAACGGGTAATGCCAAATATGTGTTGTGTGGGAGCAGGAGAACAAAGCAAACACAAATAAACACAGTTGCCTTGTTTTAAAGACACAACATGAATCACATTTCAAAACTCCAGTGAAAGTGGTTTAAACGTTGCTACAGTATTTGGTGTTCAGACTTCAGCTTTCTACTCAGATGCTTCTATTCAGGAAGTCTAACATGTCAACAGGTCACTTTAAACCAAACTGGGGGGGGGGCATAGAGCCACTGTAGGGGTGTGTGTGTGGATGACCAGCGGAACTAAGCTGAATGAACATGATTTATGTAGGGAAATAAAAAAAAAAGAGTTTGCTGATGCTATCGTGCTGATCTGAATCATATATTTTATTTCAATCGATTTCAGTGGGCTCCTTTTTTATTTGTTGCTCCCCCAATATCGTTAATGATTGATAAGAACTTAATCCGTTTACGTGTGGTGGGAGGACATGAACTTTTTTCGGCTTCTGAAGGGGGGCGTGACAGAAAAAGTTTGAGAACCACTGCTTTAAACACAGATAGACTTTTCTCTGTGCCAAATATGTGGTTATTTAACATCTCTCCATGCCATTGTGACCTAAGCTGACTAAACGTTGACAGGAGGCAACCTTTGTCACACCAAGTGGGGGTGAAGAAGATAATTAAAAGAATAGAGGCTTTACATGGTGACATTGTCTGTGTGTCATGCTCATTAGAGGGGACTGTGGAAGTGAGGAGGAGCATACAGTGGTGATTAAATTGAGTGTGGCAAAAAAATACTTAGAGGTGACAGAGAACACAATAGAACTATGCACAATTGCGTAGACATAGCTGTAAATAGCATAAAATCTGCTGTATTATCCTTCATTATCATGTCTAGCACTGTGTAGTATATGAAGTTATTGTATCCCACAAACTCTCCTTTTCTTTCGCATATGTGTTCCCTGCCGAGATCAAAACACATCAGAGTGTTGCTTTGGAGTGAATCTAAGAATGGATGAGAGACGGTCGGAGGGTATAGAAGAGTTGCATGCCTTCTTATTAGCACCATAGTCATTAATTAAAAGAAGACAGGAGGAGATTGCATGTGTATGCATGTAAGTTCTCCATGAAATGTGGCAAAACATGGCATTTTTACCCTGTGATGTAAACTTAATATTCCAGCTGAAGTTTAGTTTATGACTATTACAGATTCTGGTTCTCTGGGATGGTACTGAAAATGAAGCAAAAATGCACCATGAAAGCCGCACAGGAGCACTACAGCAGCTCCAGTTGGGGTGAAAAGTGCTTTGCTCAAGGGTGCCTCAGGGATTTATCCTGCAAATGTGGGATTTGAATTTAAGGCTTAAGGCTACAAATTATACATGCGGCAATCTCAAAATTTTAAAGAACTGTTTGAAAGTTTGGTCAAATGTCTGGTTAAAATGTCTACACATATCTCCTCACAACATTTTAAAAACACAGATATCTGTAAGATATCTTGATCTTGATGCCTAAAAAGGACAAACATCAAATTAGAAGGAACATCAAGTCAGGGTGACAGAAATCATCATTTGGACACTGTCCTCATGTTAAATGCCATGACAGACCATCGGCAGGCTCTGCAGTGCTGTGCAGCCCTGTTATTCACAGAATCTGTCCAATCCAGAGAGACTGAAAACTGGCGAATGAAGATAGATTTCTGAAATGTTTTTTCTCTGTGACACAATTGTTATACTGCTTTTTCTGGGTTGTTACAAAACATTCATCATGTCCACTGATTCTCCCCTCCGATAATAAAGATGTGATACAAATAAAATAATGAGGCAATTTGCAGTGTCAAAAATCAAAAGAAATATTAGAGTTCCAAACAACTGCTTCTCTCTACTTGGCAGGGTGGCCATTTAGACCAATTTAATACAGTGCAGCCACACAGCAGCGTGAGGCTCAATGGTCTATTAAAAGGAAATATGCCACAGTGCACTGGTCAGCCTGTGACAGGTTGGTTCAATGATCTTCACATCGTAGGCCATTTTCTCGGCATGAAATTCATTTTTGGGCAAAATGGCCGATACACTTCTAGTAAACTGGCCAACAAATAACAGGAAATGGCCGAGAAGAAGTGTTGTTTCTGTCATGGTTGGAGCCCGACCTTACAACAATCTGCTCAGTAAGGATCTCAGAAGGTAAAAATCACTAAAACAGCCACACTTTTAAATTAAATGGTTCATGCATCCCAATCTTAATCTGGAACATATTAAAAGCTTCAACATTTTTGCATAATGCTTGTTTATCCATATCTTGCTAATCAATCACTGTTCTAAGCTTGCCCAGAAGAGTAATTTATTGTTTTAAGTATGGACCCATACCCAAAATGATCATCACTCAATCCACAGGACATTCAGTTATTTACTATTTTATGAAGATGCAATGTGATGAATGAGGGGAAATTTCTTAGACTGATGCAAATTGTCAGCTAACGAGAGAGGCAGACATGGCTGTACTTAAGGGAAAGGTTCACAGGGGCCTTTTAGTATTGGGAGTAATTATTCACAGCAAGACACCAAGCGAGTCAATTAACCAAGGCACTGACCAAGTCATTTAACCAGCTAGAGGAAGTTCATTTAACGCAAAGGTTTCTTGATTTAGTAAGGCACTATCATCGCTACATTCACACAAGTGCTAAGGAAATTCTTCACCAAGTTTTAGATGCAATAATGAAAAACAAAATCATGGCGTTATATGTGCAATGGATAGGAACAGATATTCTTTCATTGTGTTATTGGTAATTAGGTTTTCAGCCAAGATAATGAAGATTTAAAAACAGTTTGTTATTGTGGGTACTCAATGAAGTCATATCGTTTGATGTATCAAATCCTAATGTAATCTAATATGTCTGTTCAGCTTTAATGGCAACTTGCTGCTTGGAGGTTTGTTTAATCAGACCTGCAGACAACCAAATACAATTGACAGCTCGGACTTCAAAGGAGGCCTGAGTTGATTACTTTTCTACTTTAATGACATTACATATCTCTCACCCGTATGTGTTTCCATTCATTCCTCCCTTTCTCGATAGAACAGAAAATTCAAATGAAAATCTAGCTTCGCTGGGTATCAAGGGAAGTCTTTACTCTCATCTTTCCCTGACGGGGTGATTGAAATGCATCTGGGGCGCCATGTCTCACCCTGACAGTTTATGAGAGGCAGGCAGGGTGTGAAACTGTGCATTGTATATGTTGTTGTGCATGTATATGTGCATATGTGTTTGCATGTTTGTATTTCACACATAGACAAAAAGAGAGCAAGCTCTCTTGGAAGTACTTGTGAATATGCATATCCGTGTGTGTGTGTGTGTGTGTGTGTGTGTGTGTGTGTGTGTGTGTGTGTGTGTATGATTGATAAGGCACACAATCCAACAGGATCTCTCAAAGCCAAACACTCATTCCAGTACAGCTGTACCCACATTCAGATGGGTGAAATAAACAAGTCAAAATATGGTAGGGCTAGCACAATTAACCATTTATTAGCATAAGTTACAAAAAAAACGAGTATGATGCTGCAAATGCAATGATAATACCAGGAGCTTAGTTCATAAAAATCTGTTTGACTGGTCTTAGTTTTAGTCTTAGTCTAAAATGTATAGGAAAACCTTCAGACTATGTCCAAACTAAGAGCTGTTTTCATTGTAATCAATGTCATCTGCTGGACAACTGCCAAAAAGATGAAACTGGTCTTGATGTATGAGCTACCACTCAGTCGGCCATGTTTTGCGGCCATAATGCATAGCAGATTACTCCTACTTGTTGTATGCAACCAATGAATTTAGATGGCTTTATGGAAGTGAGTGCTTTTTGGATATAAGCTATAGTTAATTTCATCAATTAAACCTTTATTTAAGTCTCGAGGAATCATTGAGTCCATGCCCTCATTTTCAATGATGTTGAAAGCACAAAACAGAATAAATAAACACAAAATAATTAACAAGAAAACAAACAAACAGACCACAACATAACACAGTAAAAACAATCACATTCAAGTGCGGAGTACTTTGTAATCATGGTTTTAAATTGACCTATAGGTACAAATGTGTTGAGTTTTAGTGTGTGTTGTAAAATGTTCCAAGTGTGTGCCGCGCAAAAACCAAAAGCAAATTTTCCCAAATTTAGTGTTTGCACACGGAACATCGAGCTTCAACCAACCACTAGATCGAGTCAAATAATGACTGTGGGACCAGTTTAATCAGGATAGATTGTGATATATTGTGCCAGGTTGCCATTAAAGGCTTTATAAATAAATAGAAACCAATGCCTGTCACATCTTACTGTTAGAGATACCCAACCTTTCATACAAGATGCAGTGATGAGTAGCACTTTGTACTTTGTTTTGATAAGTGCTCTGTAAATAAAGTTTTATTATTATTATTATTATTATTATTATTATTATTATTATTATTATTATTATTATTATAGAATAACTGTCAACGGTAATACATCTTAAGGCGGAGTGATAATGTGAATCTAGCGGTTTAAGAGTGGAGGCAGAGGCGTGTCTATAGATAACATCACCATAGTCCAAGACAGACAAGAAGACGGCCTCAATTATCCGCTTTCTGCTGAGCATTGGAAAATTAGCTCTGTTTCTGTACAAATATCCAAATTTTTTTTATCATAGCTTGCTGACAAATGTGTTAATGTGAAATTTAAATGTAACTTTTTGATCCAGGCAGATCCCAAGATATTAGTATTCTGAAATCCTCTCAATACTTATTCATAGTGGTCCATTCATAGTGGTATTATGCATACTACTGTCCATAAGATCTCTGGTTCTAGAAAATAGCATGTAGTCTTGCTTGCATTCAGGACTAATTTCAAATTAAAAAAATGGATCTTGCAATGTGTCAAGGGCTTGTTGTAGTATCTCAGTGTTGAGTATTTGCAAAACAATACAGAACTGTATCAATTTCCCCAAATCACAAATTGCTGTCTATTTACAGGACTTATAATCAAAACCAATATCGCGTAGACTCTGTAGGAGCATAGCATGATCAACAGTGTCAAAGGCACTCACCACCCTTATGCAGTGGGACTACATGAGCAGATTATAAGACAAAGTCCACCTTTGTGAAACCAGCCCCAGAACATGCTCTACACACCACGAATCCTGTCACCTCAATCCCCCTTTCTTTCCTCTGTTCCTCCACCTCCCCTTTACATACTACTTCACAACTCTATGTAAACAAAGGGCATAGGAAACAACTATTTGTGGAGGCCAGAGGAAGATGTTTGGCACCACATGTGTACCACCATGTACCACCATGAAAAGTCGCTCTGTGTGTGTGTGTGTTGTCCAGTTGCCAAGTGCAACTGACTGCTGAGTGGCTCTCCTTTTTAAATAAAACATGACTCTCCCTGAATGTTGCATACATGCCATGATGTTTGAATATGTGCCCATTCCTCCATCTCACCATGAGTCCTGTGAAACCTCACCTCCACCTCTCAACCCTTTCAAAACAGGCAGGAAGTTACTCAATTATTCACAGCTCCACTTAGCCGCTGATCCCAGAATTATAACAAAAAACACACCACTTTCCCTATCTTATATTTTATTCTTTTATTCATCTTTTACCTCAGTTCCTCTTTTGGTCTTCTGCTCCCCCACCTCTCCTTCACATATTGCCAACTCTATTAAACCAAAGGGAGAACTGGGATAGAAGACAACCATTTGTTGAAGTCAGAGGAGGACATTTGTTACCACATACCTAACAGAACTGTCTTCCACACAACTCGTTATTCATCTGACAGCCACAAAAAAAGTTAAGCTGGATTTGTCCAAGCAATCCCTCTTGGGAATAAAGCAAAAGTGCTACATTAACTCATCCAGCATCTCTCAAGCAGCCAGTAATACCAGACAGCAGAAACAGACACGAGAGACAACAAACAAGAGGGGACGTCTGTCCTCACCAGAAAATTACAGCATTGCGTTCAAACAGCTTAAAACAACCCATGTATGTTCTCCTGGCAAGCAAACCTTTTGTGGTTATGTGAATAATGACTGTCTAGAGAAATCACAGCATTGTCAATGTTGTTCAGTCAACTCTTATGGAGGAGGCTGGTTTGGATGGATGCGAATACAAAGCATCTGACTTCGACAGTGAATAACTGCAACTTGTGGTTTAATCTCCTATCAACAGTCAGCGTTGTTTCTTTTAATCACAAAAAACAATATTTCCTTAACCTGAAAGGGATACTTCATCTAAAATGTATGTTTTGAGTTGAGACCACAAAGCCTCATACAAGTTGTTATGGGTGAGTATTTTACACTCAAAAGATTTTCTGTGGAGTATTTCCTTCACCATGACCACAATTTTTTCTTAACCAGCCATGACCATGATCATACCAGTGACACAGCAAAAACAAGAGACAACAGCAAACAACAGAAAACAAAAGAGGGCTCAACTCAAAGGGCAGCAGGAGCATGTGGATTCTCTGGCTGCTTAGTAAAGTCCTCCCTGCACCCTTCAGCTCCTCTCTCTAGTTCACTAGAAGTCACCTAAGTACCATTTATACTGTAGAAGACTATCATGTCACACTCTATAAATACATTCCTCTGTCTTATGCAGCGATCTTGATATGGACTGGAAATACCATTAACAGTGAGATAACACTTAAATCCAAACCCTTATCTCTTTTTCTTTCTGCCCCCTCTCTCCATTTCTCTCCCTGTCTTTGACTTTCTCTCTCCTTATGAATATTAACATTTTATCACCTAGACCACTTATCTCTGTGATTAATAATTCCCTCCCTCTAAGTTACTTTGATTAGATGGTTTGTTCATTCTATCCACAGTAGGGTTCAGAATATCTCTTCATTGCATCTGAATGTTAAAGGGGGTACTGAGCTACTCAGATTGATTAAATTAGCTGTTATCTCTGCCAGCCACAAGCAACAAGCAAGAGCAACAGCAACATGTACAGTAGACATTCATGTACATACAATTCTATATCCAAGGAGGATAATGGGGTGTTTCTATGTTTTAGCCTTACCAAAGTTAATTCTGTAAGTGAAAATGTTCACTACTGCAATCTGAGTGATTATGGCTCCTTCTTCTGGGCAGTTTAAGCCAAACACTAAGATAATACCTATTCAAAATTACATTGGTTAAAAACAATATTGAATTAGAGACCCTAAATATGGGTATCATTGTGATTGTGTTGATTGTCTGTGAAGCAACTCAAAGGCACATAACAGACTTGAGGTTCATCTTCTCTGACTGAGTGGACACTCCTGTCCATATATGTTTGTATACTCTTGTTCTGGGGCTGTTTTACATGGTGTGGGTTTGGCCCCTTATGGTTCTAATTAAAGGAAATCTTAATGCTACAGCATACAATGATATTTTAGACAACAGTATGCTTCCAACTTTGTTTCAACAGTTCCTGTTTCAACATAACAGTGCCCCTATGCAGAAAGCCAGGTCCATAACGAAAAGGGTTTTCCCAGTATGGTGTGGAAGAACTTGACTAGCCTACAAAGAGCCCTCACCCCAACCCCACCCAACACCTTTGGGATGCATTGGAACGCTGTCTACAAGCCAGACGTTACTGCCAAACATCAGTGGCCGACCTCACTAATGGTTTTGTGGCTGAAAGAACAAATCTTGCAGCTGGATCTAAATCTGGTGGAAATCCTGAAACCAGAAGAGTGGAGGTTGTTTTAGAAGCAAACTAATGCCCATAGTTTTGGAATGACATGTTCATCAATCACATTATGGTGTTATGTCCTGGTGTCCACATACTTTGTTCTGTTGTCCACATACTTTTGGCCATGTAGTATATAAGGTTGGAAAAACTAGTAAGGATGATTAAGAATTGTTCAGAACAGTGTGCCTTACACCTGACCAAAAGACATTACCAATCTCATACAAATCCCAGAAATACACTATGTTTCTGTTGTAATACTGAGTGTTTCAACCTCTGTTTTACTTGTTTTCTGATTAATATGCTGTAGTGGCCTTTGGCAGTTGAAACAATGGGAAGACTGGACTTGCCTAAATAAGGTACCACAGGGGTGGCAGCTTTATCAAGTCCTAATTTCAGAAAATATTCCGAAACACCCAAATGCCAGAGGAGGATTTATGCAGGAGAGCGTGCAGTTTGTGTTGAAGAACAATAGTCTCATGAAAGCTTTGACCTTTGGATAAAACTAAGCAGCAGGAAAGCCCATCAGGGTAATCAGCTAATTAAACTCGCCCCTTTTGGGCTTCTGTTTTGGATTATTTTGTGTCCCTTCGGAAATATTTTTTTCACTGTGAAAGTGTCACTTGCATGCTGCTGATCCCGTTAGAGGGCACGGCCAAGAACGCATTTGGCAAGGATGATCCTTAACAAAGCAATTTTAAGTTATAAACCTTCTGGAAAACGGCAGCCACTTCATCTCCAAAATGTTGATGCTGGGATTTAAATTCTTATACATGTAAAATATAATTTCACTGCTGAAACTCTGTGCCATTGTTAATAGGAAACATCAGCAATGTTACTAAAAGCAGCTGCAAAGACAGTTGATATTAGATTAGAAATAAATCTACCAGAAAATCAGAAGTGTATGTGTATGTATGTTCAGGTGGGTGATTATATTCACTGAACATAAAGAACTGCACTGATAAGATGCAGACCCATGTTGCCACAATTTACCTTCACAGGGAGAGTGGGAACACTGTTATTTTATATGTAAACAATACTTAATATATTCACTGCAATGGGAAATTCACTGTAATCCCTAACCTCTAAACCATCGTCATCGTTGCTTTGTTTTCTCATGGTTTAACATTTCTAATTTTACTATCAATTGATGGTAAAATAATGAATAAGGATTTTTTTGTTTAGTCTTTTTTTTACCATTGTCTTAAAGAATATTAAATTAATGTATATTTATGTTTCACTCTTTGTTAAACCTTAGTTGTCACATGTTTCAATCAATTTAATAAAACAACAAGTTCATGATGCTGACTTTCATTGTTCTGCATCCACAGCACAAACTAGCTCTCTGCCCTTCTGTTTGCAAATAATACAAAAGCCACAAAAAGCAAAAGCAAGCTACAGGATCCATTTTGGCATTATTTCGGACATCAAGCACTTGAATCCACGACCAGCTGAATTAGCTGAAAACAAGGAAGGAGCAGCTTACATGGAATACTTGTAAGCAGCATCCCACACACTGCAAGAAAATTATTTTTGGAGAGAGAGAAGCGGTCTGGGTGGAGCACAGGAAATGGCAAAGCAAATTCTGGCAAGACAAAGCAGATGCTGTGATGTTTTACCGAGCAGACAATGGTTCCTGTCAGAAAAAGGTGTGAGTTAAGCTTTAAATTAGGAAACGTTTCTGAAACGCAGTGTCAAACATGTTCCTAAATGCAGTAAAACTGCACTTGGAGTTCTGGGAAAATATCAGGCCATCTTAACAATGGAACTGTAATTTGTCTTCTGGAAACTGTGCAGTGTTAGTTTATCTTCTGAAACAATTTTTTATTTATTTTTTAACCTATCCTGATGATCTGTGTTATTTCTTTAACTTGTGGTTGTATTTCGGGTATTATGCAACCTAGCCGTAGGAAAGCACCACTAAGATTGTTGTGATGCATATAATCAATCATAAAAATATTTGAAAATGTTTTCGTGTTTTATCCATATGATGTGCCCATATGAAGCCCCATTACCCCCAGGTAATATGGAAGAATTTCAGTTTAATCAAAACACAACCTGAAGCTAGAGAAATGGATTATATGACAGGGTATTTCAGAGGATTATTACCCCACAGTGATGATTAAGGACATTGGCAAACACAGTTCCCAAGCCTGAGAGACACATGTCAAAATTATGATAGAAACAACTATTATCCCATGCAGTTCCTGAGATATCAGGTGACTGGTGCTCATTTCAACTAATGGCTTAGGTTATACTCCACAGCTAACAAGAACATTAAAGAACGCATAATGTATACAATGTATTAAATGACAATGTTACAATAAGAAAGCAAATATGCTAATTCAATGACATCATGGGTAATACCAAGGAGAAGAACATTTATTCTGGCAACTGGGATATTCGATAACAGATGATCACAAAAGGAAACTTGGCAGGCACAACAGGAGAGATGGGAATGTGATTAGCATTCATTCACACCTAAAGTGATGACCTTTGGTGTTCTCTGTTGTTGTCCTCCGAGTGAACTCTCAAACAAAGCAGGATTGCTATTATGGAGAGACGTGCTTGAAGTGTCAAGTATATACTAATCATCTGTCATTCTTCAGAAGTGTGATCGTACTGAATTGCTATTTCTAACTATGTTTAATGTCCCATTTAAAGAAAAGGTTTTGCTTTATGGAACTATTTGACAAAATATTGGCAAATTATGTACTGATAAAAGTACATTGATAAAAAACTGAGCAGATTTCCTTAGCAGTTTTGCATTTGGTGTTCAATTTAGACTATGACAGTGTCCAAGACACTCCTTTGTTTACTCTTACTGTTTCTTATATAACAATTCACTCTATAGTGAGTAAAAGGAGATATGGGACAAATGAATCAGTAACTCATTTAAGAAAATCACTGACAGGTGCTGTGTTGCATAACTGTAATGTCATGTAATGTGCAAGCATGTCTAACAAAAGGACAATCATTGCATTCTGGGATCTTTTGCAAAAAGTGGTGTATGACATTGCCACTACTTTTACTTTGCCACATTTGATACAGCTGATATTAACAGGAAATTTACACAAGACATTAGAAGCTCACAGAAGTGCTTTGAGCAAATCTTAAGAAGCAATTGGAAGGTGTTTCACAGTACTTCAGCCTGTCATTTTAATAATTTTGAAGACAGAATAACTGAAATCCATGCTCCACACAAAAGCTCTCATGTCAAGAAGCTGACGAGACTCTTGAGTACACGACATGAGAACTGGAATTCCTGTCCTTACATCTGGACTAATTCTGCCCTTCTGAAAGTATCTGTGATACAGACAGATGTCCAATTATGCTAATATGGTGACTAATGTCAACTAGTCTTAATTGGAAAAAAACAAGAAAATGATGAACAGAAGAAAGAAAACATGAGGTCATAAGTCTTGAATGAGGTTGGCCTTGTGTAAGCTCAATGTTAAGTGAAGCAATCAACCTCTACTCTCACAATGAATCAAGGCACAATGGCTGGAATAAGAAGGAGAGAAGAAAACTTTGCTAATTGGTGGAACTCCTTTTTATCCTCATGAATTTTTATCTTGAACAACAATACATTTATGCTTCACAAAGGATTGCAAACAATAAAGAGGACATTAAGTGGAAGAAAATAGCTGCAACAACAGAAGCAAAAGTGAACCTCCCAAAAATGTGTTGTCAACAGCATTCTTTAGAGGAGGGAGGAAAAAAGAGAAATTGTTTGTGAGAAAGCTTTGTTATAAGGACAAGAAAGAGGTGAGAGGAAATAATTACTACATTACAGGAGAAGCCCTTTACACAAGACTTCCGTCGTGCCGTAGGACTGGCAACATGTAGCGGCTTATGTGACCCAAAAAGACCTGAGAAACACAGCCTGCCTACAGATTTATCAGTTTTGGGAAGAGGAAAGAAATGAGAGCGAGTCTGCCACTGCTACCAACAAATCTGTTTTGTTCGACCTTGCCCTCGAGTTAGCAGAGTCTAGTATTTTTTTCGACAAACTTTAAGGAGAGATAGAGATAAAAAGTATGAAAGAAATGAAGGATTTGTGGAGGTTTATCAAGAGAAATGAGGCTCAAAACAAGTGACAAATGTAAAAACATTTTCGAATGCATATGAAATACCCAGACTGTCCTCCCCAAAAACACGGCCGTATAGGTTGTGGAGAGAGGGAGAAGGGAAGGCTGAGCAGATACAGGGAGACAGTACGTGATATGAACTCTTAAGCATGCATTGCCTCCTGTAATCGTATGTATGCATGTGTGTGCATGTGGGGATGTGTGGAAGAGCATGAGAGAGCAGAGCACATGGGTGGCAGCTGTAGTATTAATTAGGCAGGTGAGATGAGTGGACTGCAGCGTCATTACATTGGCAATTATAGTGCAGTCTATTTGCCTAGTATGCCCCTGGCTCTGAGAGAGAGAGATGCAGAACTAGTTGGGAGACTGAGTGAGAGGGAAAGATGAGGTATAAAGAAAAAGATTGAGAAAAGCAGGTGGGAGAGAGATTTAAAGGGAGAGGGGATGTAATGTAGTTGCGATTCATAAAAAGGATTTATCGCTAATCCCTCCAGTGATAGTCAGCTTCCATGATCTCCACCACTGTGCCAGTCAATCACAGAACAATGTGATATGTTAATACAATGCAGCCGATGTGACACATTCTATGGATGTCGTCTTACAGTTGGGTGATGGATGACTTAAACTCTTATAGAAAGGAGCAGATACCTTTGGACGCAACACCACATCTCAGTGTGCCACCATTCTTTTTACCCTCCAGTGCACACACACACACACACACACACACACACACACACACAGTCTATGAAATATATATATATAAGATTGAGAATTCCATTATACTTTAACTCCAAGAAAGAAGAAATAAGACCAAGAATTCCCCAAAAGTAGGGCAACCCACTTTAGCTGGTCCAACACAAACTGCATGATAAATGTGTGCCCAGCATTAACCCCATTCTAAAAAAAAATATTATATGACAGCAAATTTCAGTGTAATTAAACTTCATTTAAATCTAATGCTTTCACATGTGAAAGGAACTTCTGGATTACAGCTGAATTTTTATCCAGTTTTTCTATTTATAAAATAGATGATCCACATCTACAAAGTGGATCACTCCAGATACGGATTTTCACTATTCTCTGTTCATGCAGTCTGGGTGTGTTCATGATTTGTGTTCAAAACTGGTCAGGATTTTGAATTGAGTTGTACGAAACCCTTTCTTGCTTTCAGTTGAACAGCGTTTAGCTAGGCTACATGTTGCCCACCAGCACAAGAAGCAGGAATTATAAGGGAAAGGAACTATATTACATGATCAAAAATTTGTTGTATAAGTGAAGAAATGACTGTTAGTGAAAATTTGATGATATGTGGCGGTTTTGTTGGCAAGTGGTCATGGTACACAGAGGGTAATGCCCATTGATGTATACAACTCACAAATTCCCTGAAGGGAAAGAACCACCTGATGCGTTTGTGAAGCATAGATCTTGTCACGTTTTATCCCTTCCTTTTTTCGTTTTGAACTCAAAGCATTTAAAGAAAGCAGAAATTGTTGTTGGACACAGAATGAGCTTTTTGTCAAGCATTCAGATGCATTTCAGTCACTCTGAAATGTGTTGCCAGGGTCTGAACAAGCTCTGGTCCCTGAGGGATCCGTGGTTTGGATGAACAGGGTAGTGCTGTGGTGTCTGTGCTGGTCAGACAGCGCGGTGAGCGGGACAGAGTGCTGGAGGGAGCTGGCTGGGATGACTTTGGCATTGTCACACCAAGGTCTCCACTCTAACTCCACTATAATGAGCCTGTCAGCATGGTGTGAGCCATAGGAGATAGGCTGCCCCCCATCAACCTAGTTTCACAGTCAAGGATGAGTAGCTCTGCATGTGTATTGGTGTGTGTGTGTGAATTGTTTATTGTCAGATTTTTTCTTGCCATTCCCAGCAAACCTGTTGTCATCTTTGCTGGTGAAGAATGGATTAAAGTGCTTTTATTTTTGCAGAGGGCTGTTCACTTGACCTTTATCTGGCCCAAGTCCTATCATACAAACACTCTGGTATAGACTTATATATATATATATATATATATATATATATATATATATATATATATATACACATACATTGTTATTCTATTTTGTGCAAACTAATCGCGATAATTACAGAAATCCTCTGCAAGATCCTGGAGAGACTGTATTAGTTGCTCACAGATTGCTTGCCTAAAAACAAACTAAAAAGGGACAAACAACTCCAAACACCGGGCTTGCTGGTAGTGTGTGTGTTGTTTGTTTGCCTGAGTTTGTGCATGTGCGTGTGCGTATGTGTTTTGCTATAAAGCCTCCCTGATCCAGTGTTAACTGCTCTCATAAACAAGCACCTGCCAGATGTGAGCCTCTGCCCACAGAGGACTACTAGAGTCTGTCTCGCTGCATCCTTTTGTCTCAGACAGATACGGCAAAGTCTAAAGCCAAATACAACTGACCTTCTGCTAAAGCTCAATCTTTACTGTCCACAACAGAAATATTTCACCACTCCTGGAAAGACAGACATAAAGATAGAAAGATATACAGACAGGCAGCGCAGAAAGTGCTGTAGGGCCTCCACCAGTAGGAATTCAAACAATGGTAGAACCTATACATGTAATATATATACACGTAATAAAGGTCAACATCCAGTATACTCTATACAGTATATATTTTCAAGTGCTGTTCGAAAAGTTTGAAAGTGGTAAAAATCTTACACAGTTTGCATTTCCCAGAAATATTTCTGAAAATCGACAAAGCCAGCAGCCGGGGTGGCTGTAGCAAATGACAGGTGTAAAAAGGTCAGAACTTTGATTTCTTTTTCAAATTCCGCCCTCTACATTTCTTACATTCTTACTTCTGGCAGCATCCATGTTCACGGATGGACTGCACCAATCACCTTTGTGTTGGCAGTGATGGAAGTGGGCTGCCTTTGAAGACATAGGAGGAGTTGGACCGAACTCTGGATCACCTGACCTGAATAAAAGCCAGAACAAATCTGCGCCAATAGACAGAATCTCTTTTCCTGTGATTTCAAGTTTTTCAGTCAGAGTGGCCCAGCTGGTATTCAACACATACTATAACAGGAAATGCAGCTACCTGTAGTGCAATATTTTATTTTCTGTTGCCTGTTTATTGATCTCTTGTACCAACAGCTACTTCCACTTGATAAGTTTCTCCCTAACTATGAGGACAAGCCCTCTGCCCTACATTAAAGGGTAGTTGCTCCAAAAAACCATGTACAACTTACTTTTGGATGTGGATGTTTTGGTAGTCGTTTGAGCAAAATTTCTGTTTGTTTAAAATTGTCTTTGGACCTAGTTTGACTTTTTGCACATATATTAATTTAATTAACCCCATAATCCACATGGATTGCATATTATAGCTGTCAAATGAAAACCACGTACCTCCAAATTTGTGATTTTGAATTTCTGAGATAAATTGAAGGACTAAATATTCCTTCGTGGGTTGAGAAAATTCTTCCACTTCTTAAAGGACCAGTGTGTAGGATTTAGTGGCATCTAGTGGTGAAGTTGCAGATTGCAACCAACTAAATACCGTTCACCTTCCAAGCATGTAGGAGAAACTATGGTGGCAGCAAAACTCGCGAAAAATGCGCTAAAAGGCCCTATCTAGAGCCAGTGTTTTGGTTTGTCCGTTCTGGGCTACTGTAGAAACATGGTGGTTCAACATGGCGACCTGCGTGTAAGAGGACCCGCTCTTATTATGTAGATATAATCGGCTTATTCTATGGTAACGAAAACACAACAATTCTTATTTTCAGGTGATTATACACCAATGAAAACATACTTATAAATATTATATCCCATTTCTGCCAATAGCTCCTCCTAAATGTTAAACACTGGACCTTTAAGCTCAATAAATTATTTGAGGTTGATGTTTTGGAGATACAGACATTCATGGTTTTCCCATTTCAGTGATGATATGTATACACACATACACACACACACACACACACACACACACACACACAAAGTATATATAACAACAGGGATCTGGGTCAGAGAGACTGAAAGCCAAACCTTACTGTAGGAAATATAATAAGAAATACTATAATTTTAAAGGAAGTGTACAAAAACATGGAATGATTTTGCCTTTTTCACTCTGATGTCATCCTGAATAATCTGAAATTTTCAGTAAATCGATGTTTTGCATTATTTTTTAGAACCGAGGCAGCAGTCATTGCATTACAATCTTTAACTTCAATTATTGCTCCTCTGCCATAGTGGCATGTTCGCTGTAGCAACTAATAACTCCTCTCTAAACACTGTGTGTCTGACTTACAGTATCTCACAGAAGTGAGTACACCCCTCACATTTTTGTAAATATTTTATTTTTATCTTTTCATGTGACAACACTGAAGGAATTAAACTTTGCTACACTGTAGTAGTGTACAGCTTGTATAACAGTGGAAATTAGCAGTCCTCTCAAAATAACTCAACACACAGCCATTAATGTCTAAACCGCTGGCCACAAAATGAGTACACCCCTAAGTGAAACTGTCCAAATTGGGCCCAATTAGCCATTTTCTCTTCCCAGTGACTCGTTAGTGTTACAAGGTCTCAGGTGTGAATGGGGAACAGGTGTGTTAGCATGTCAGTGCTCAGACCAGACGCCACACACTGCATCAAATTGGTCTGCATGGCTGTCGTCCCAGAAGGAAGCCTCTTCTAAAGATGATGCACAAGAAAGCCCGCAAACAGTTTGCTGAAGACAAGTAGACTAAGGACATGGATTACTGGAACCATGTCCTGTGGTCTGATGAGACCAAGATAAACTTATTTGGTTCAGATGTTGTCAAGCGTGTGTGGCGGCAACCAGGTGGGGAGTACAACAGCCAACACCGTGCTACAGTCAAGCACGGTGGTGGAAGTGTCATGGTCTGGGGCTGCATGAGTGCTGCCGACACTGGGGAGCTGCAGTTCATTGAGGGAACCACAAATGCCAACATGTACTGTGACATACTGAAACAGAGCATGAGCCCCTCCCTTCGGAGACTGGGCCGCAGGGCAGTGTTCCAACATGATAACGACCCCAAACGCACCTCCAAGACGGCCACTGCCTTGCTGAAGAAGCTGAGGGTAATGGGGAGGGTGATGGACTGGCCAAGCATGTCTCCAGCCCTAAACCCTGTCGAGCATCTGTGGGGCATCCTCAAACAGAAGGTGGAGGAGCGCAAGGTCTCTAACATCCACCAGCTCCGTGATGTCATCATGGAGGAGTGGAAGAGGACTCCAGTGGCAACCTGTGACGCTCTGAACTCCATGCCCAAGAAGGTAAAGGCAGTGCTGGAAAATGATGGTGGCCACACAAAACATTGACACTTTGGGCCCAATTTGGACAGTTTCACTTAGGGGTGTACTCACTTTTGTGGCCAGCGGTTTAGACATTAATGGCTATGTGAGTAATTTTTAGGGGACTGCAAATTTCCACTGTTATACAAGCTGTACACTCACTACTTTACATTGTAGCAAAGTGTTATTTCTTCAGTGTCACATGAAAAGATATAATCAAATATTTACAAAAATGTGAGGGGTGTACTCACTCATACTGTATATTGTGCAGTAAAATGACAAGTGGGACACATTAAAATTACTACACACTCTTTAGTTTCAGTATTCAGTGACAATTGTCTCTGAGCTGCTGGGGACACAGACACAGTCATTGTTTCCTTCAGTGTGACAGTGTGTTTCGCTGTTAGACATGTTATTTCAGTGACAACGACGAACAATGAGTGTACGAAGTGAGGGGGAATGACACATCTGTCATTACGTGGCGCAGCTCATGCGACCACAAAATACACACACGACCACACACATGCAAAGCTGTTGCATGTGCAGAATAGAACAACACAAATACATGCGCCCACAATATGACTTATCCAGCGTGATGTGTAGTTGGATGATCTATTGAACTGATGCCAGAGATGTAGCTTTGTCAAAGTTCTCTTGACAATGAAGGTGCTTTAGTTTGCTAATTCAATCTGCTAAAGTCTCTGCAGTGCACGTGGCTCTGGTGCTACACGCTGTCATGACAACATATCCAGTTTAACACTATCCTTGTGTTGTTATGCAGCTTCTGTGGGCTGTTTATGAAACATTCACAGCTATTTATGACCCTTTGAAAGGCAAGTCACGGCTAATTTAGGGCACAACGCCCCACAGTCATTGGTTGTAAATGCGTTATTGTGGCACGCATGGGGAGATATTCTAATATAATAGGCTGGTTGGTGGAAGGGTGCCAGAGTTGCATGGCGGCTGGGTAAAGTCTTCTGGTGGAGCAAATTAGCTTCTCTGTCACACAGCAGCCAGGCAGGTTGTGTTTGGAAAGGCCTGGTGTGTATGTTTGCTGCTGTTATAAAAACACACACATACACACACACACAGCACACTGTAGAGAGTTAATGCTCCAAGTCTAACGAGTGAGGGAGCATCTCTCAGTTAGAAGGATTGCTGTGTCTACGTGTGTGTGTGAGTTGGACAAAAACAGATGAATAAGAGAAAGAAATGGAACGAGACCAATATTCGCGGGTCCAGCTTTTCCTGAGTGATTGGCACTAAGTGGCATTCCCTAGTGGGGCCAATAGACTGGTCCTCATCAGCCTCCATCCAGGCCTCAGGACCTACGTGACACATTTACTCCATGTCGATAACCCATTCCCAGGCTGAGTATCTTGTCGCTCAGTGTCATAGTTTCAACTCAGCACCGAGAGAGAGGAGAAAAGGGAGAGGCAGACAGAGAGAGGACCTAGTTTTGGTTTCACATTGTCTTCAGGTTTAATTATCCCTTTGGCAGGAACACTGCAGTCATTATTATTGTGGATGCCAGCACAGACTTAGGGAGGATTTTCTCTTCTAAATTTCTTGACGCTTGAATCAACTTCTGACCCGGACTGCTGGTAATTTGGCTGCTTATCAATGCAGATGTCATGTCAAGGTACTTCCAAGCTCAAAGGATGCTTACATTCAGTAACTGTGTGAAAATAATCATTCTAATTGCAAACAGGGTGGAAGGATATGTTCGCAGTCATTCATTTTTAGGTATTAAAACAAATGTGACTTGTGGAGGATTTGAACTGATCTGTCTGTGCTGTAAAGTAAGATAGAGTTCAAGGCTGACAAAGTTCATTATGAGGCTAAGGAGAACTTGATACTCTGATTTCTTCTATTCGAAAATTAGCCTTCTTTATTTTATGCATACAATATATGCAGTATAATGAAAAAATTTGATTCCTTCACAAATACCATGTACAACGTATAATCATGCCTAACAGCATGTGATGATTAGCATTCAAGGGAGTCTGCAGAGACTTTACAGTGATAAGTGGCATGTTGACCGCAATCAAAAGCTTCATTAAAAATTTTCACACCAATCTTCTGCCACCCTGTTCTTGAAGGTGAGAGCAGCGTGACAGTTAGTTACCAAGATAACGACCAATCCGTGCACATGTGATGTGCATGGTCACACATGCACATCTCCCACCTTCTCAAATACAGCGTCTCTCTTTTCGTTTCTTTTTCTTGACTCTTAACCTCAACAGACGCACACTCACACACAACTCCTCCGCTCAAAACCTTGGTGTTTTGATTCACCTCTATCTTTGCAAACACATATCAAGGCCACCGCCAACACAGCTTTTTTTATTTCCCACCTCCCACCTCCAACATCTTATAAAATAAATATCATAAGTCACGCATTTACAGATCGTCATCTAAAGTTGATTGTGAAGAAACCAAACGTTATGTCCAAGTTCTCCCATTTTGGGATTACTTTTAAAGTCCTACTTTCAACTTACATACAGTACTATTAACTCAGCCATCATATTGCCTTATCAGTATATATGTGGTAAAAAACGTGATGTTTCACTGAAAAATCTATTAAAATCACAATGATGTGACATTTGTTATGATGCAATAATCTGAGCTGCTTTCTGCTTTAAGCTGGGTTTTTTTGCTGTATATATCCATGTAGTTTAAAAAAAATGTATTTGGATTTTTTAAATTACCACTGCACCAAAAGGTAACTTTTGGTGCAAATCACAACCAAAAGCAAAAGGAATATACATGTCATAGGTCATTTTAGGTAATTTTTCTGGTTATTAAATGTAATGTAAAGGTAAATTTACATTTAATTTATCTTGTCCATTGATACAGAAATCATATGTCATAGTCATATTCACCACTTCTTCTGAGTTCTGAGGTTCACTTATGGATTGTACTTTCCTGTGCTCTTGATGTTAAGCTATACCATTAAAACTAAACACTTAATGTAACCAATGAACAGCAACTACAGCAAATTTACATGGCAAATGGGAGAAGCACAGATAACAGGAGGCCTTCATACTAAAACATAATAAAATGTACTTAGAAAAAAAGTAGAATTTTGAAATGATGGCCTGTCTCAAATAAAAACCTAATTCTCTTGTCAGCTGAAATAACAGACCCAGCCCACTATTTGAGAATTTACAGCAATGTCATTTTTACTGCAAAGATATTGGATTTTATAAAAACATCATTAGATGTTTCGTCTGCTTTCTCACCCTAGTGGGGGCAGATCTTCCTACCTTTAGGGTTTAAGTCCCCAAAAGGTCTTGAAGAAGACCAAGAAATGACAGGCACACGTTTCCAGTCCCTTTAATAGAAAATTCCATAATTGCATCCATGGAAACTAAAAAGAGCCCTCATCCTGTCCCTTTTTATAAAGGCACATACAGTACACTGCAGGTGTCAATGGCTGTGCTTGTGTGTGTGTGTGTATGTGTGTGTATGCCCTTTCATTATTTATCTCTTTCCATACTCAGCATTTGATGGCCAGAGAAAATCAATAGCACATAAGTCTATTAAAGTTTCTATTGTTGTCGCTGTCCAAAGGCTGCAGCTCTGGAAATTCTCTTGATTTTATTATGTGCTGGATGTGCAACTAGAAAAATTGTGTGCTTGAGCTGTTGTTGCTGAGCAGAGGTTATTTCTGTCTTAGAGAGCTCTTCCCAATCTGTTCACGGAGCATAGATCACTTAAGCCCTTATTTAGAAATTGCACTGCAAACCCTCTGATACATTCCCAATAGATCTTTCCCAGTGTCTTCAGTTTAATGAGTAAACGCCATCAACAAAACCAATCAGGATGTTTCAGCAGGTGGCAAAACATGACACTGTAATTAGGAATTATGGTCAAAATAAGAGCTGACAAATTAATGAAACAAAAATATTTTGGTCTCTTTCTTTTCTTGTCTTTACTTCCCTCCCTCTGTCTGTCCCTCTGTGTCTCCCTCCTTTGAAATAACCTCCATGGCTAATGATCTGCCGTGACCTCTGCAATCTTTAATTGAATAATAAATGAGCAGATCTTATCCCTGGGCTCATCTCCAGCAGACTGAAGAATGCCCCTAAAAAAACACACCTACACAAACACATACACACACTTTACGAACTCCAAGGTCATAAATTAGCAACAAAATACTGACTTGGTGTCTGATTCCCAAAGACTTTGATCTATGTATTGCATATGTGCTATATATGTGGACTGACAAAACACATTACTCATCAACTGTAATGACTTTAAAGCTCCACCAACCAATATAGCTTATATTAACAATAAATCAAAAGGCTATGTGTAATGTGGAAGGGGTCGCTCGCAATGATGGAGTTACAGAGAATTATCATTCAACTCTGCAACTCAGTGGAGCTTATTAGCATCTTTTAGCTAATTGTTTTGGTTGTATGACCATAAACTCTGCAGTCATTCACCCCATTTCCAGCATACAGGCTCTGATATAGCCACTGTATGCTACCTGCCTAGCACCAAATGACAGACCGTTAGTTAGCAACTAGTTAGTGAAGAGGATGGGACATCAAGCAGCTAAATAGCTAGATATTTTTCTCAAGAATTGATGGAGACCAAACCAGATCTAAAGGAAGAGTTAATATTGGATTTGCAATATTCAGGTAGATAAAAACACAACTCCAAATTAATGTTAATGTTGCTGCTGGATGTGTAAATAGCTGAGTGTTAACATATTAGCCATTCCAACTTCATAAGGCAATAATATATCAGGAATGTATGTCTCAAGAGGTCTTAACAGTTCAGAAATTCTGGACCCAATCCGATATGGAGCCGTGGAAAACCTACCCAAACACTACGTTCATTAACTGATTGGCGAAAAAACAAGACCCAATCTGAAAGACCCAAGGACAGTAAGATTCAGATTTAGTGTTAAAAACACATTTTTCTCCTGTGATAATTATGACCCACTACATGATCAGAGCTGATAGCTGTCTGTTTGGATCTTCCTGGTCCTCTTAAATTGAATATAATTTGGTCTCGGACATGGATAACTGCATGGCCTCATGAAGACCTCTAGTGTGTCTGTCAACTTGTTTTTCTGCCACCCCTGGTGGTCAAAAAAGGTAATCAATGGATCTTTAAAGTGCTTCTTCCCCATTAACATTTAGCTGCCTCAATTGAGAATGACTTCCGGATGGGAGCCGAAACGTCTTGATTCTGAAAACAGTGTCCAGATGACTACGACTGAAACCTTTTCTACGATTTAGCTGCCTTAACATATTATGCATGATGCCTCAGCAAAGCTGATGTATTAATAATAATAAAACATTCCTTACTTCCATATTCCCTATTAAGTGGTAATAAGTGAAATGTGGACTATGATCCAGTTGGCAAAGAGATGATAATATAATTGACTGCCAAAAGCAGGCCTATTCGGAAGTCAGGCGAGAATGGAGACATTACTCACTCCAAAATAATATCATCCAACTTAAATATGGAAAATATGTTATTAAATCATAGGATTTATGTGTGAAACAAAAGCTTGCCACCCCGTTGTGAAATAGTCTTGTGCAGTGTGCAGAGTGCAAAGGTGATTGAAAAGGGCTATTTGGGTGCATGGTGGACCTTGGTGGGCGTGTTTGCACTGCAACTTGATTTACATAAATATCTCAGTAAGTAAGATGGAAGCTGTGCTATTAACTTAAGCAACAGAGGAGCAAAGGATTCCCACAAAAAGCAGTATTATTTAGCATCAAGGTCAGAACAACACTGGAGATGGTGTGTAGGTTTTTCAATATGGAGATTTGAGAGAGAGAGAGAAATAGAGAGAGAACATATACACATACATTTTGGTTGTATATACGGTTTTGTTGTTATATACTGTATTTTATCTACGCTGTGTTATTGCTAATATTCCTGTTATTGTGTATTTGTTTTTATTACTGGTTTGTGTATTGTCCAAATATTTGATCAATTTGTACTTGGATGCTTTGGCAAAATTGTATTTCAAACGTTCATGCCAAAAAAGCCATTGAACACAATGCAAAGAAACCTAATTGGAACACTGGAAAGAAGAAACTAAAAGCCAAAGTAGATCAGAATGTTATCTGGCCCTAAAAAGAGATTATGAATTGGCAGAATATCTCTCTACTGTCAGAGACAGAAAGCAGAGACAGATCCCGACCAAGTGCAGGCTCAGTGACCACAAGCTGGCAATCGAAACAGGAAGACCCAAAAAATCCTGGCAACCAAAAGAAAACAGAATGTGTGGTCACTGTTCGACAGGTGAGGCTGAGACGGAGAAGCACTTCCTCCTACAGTGTACAGCATTCAATGAAATAAGGAACGTTTACTTTAACAAGTTCAACTCTGTAATCTCAGATTTCAAAGAACTTAATGAGCTCTCAACATTAAAAATACTCGTAGGAGAAGGAGACAGGGCCGATCTTGCTGCCCAATATATATCAACATGCCACGACCTGAGGGACAGTGAATGGCCTAAACACACACTCACACACACACACACACAAACACATACACACACACACAAAATGTGTTTAGTTTTCACTTTTTGTATTTGTATTTTAACTGCAAGTCTACAATTTATTATTATTATCTGATCTCACTTATCTGTATATCTTTTAATATCGTAATTCTTCTGTTAATGTATGTTGTTTTATTTCACACTTGCCATGCCAATAACGAGAGTTACTGTGGCCAGACCAGCACTTGGACGCAGGAACTTGTGGGGGAGGAAGCTTTTTGTTTTATTAGAGCTGTTCAGAGCTCACATTACAGCCCCAGAACCATGCTTACACTCCCTGATCAACTTAAGGGGCAGACTGGGGCTTTAGGCTCTCTGCCATCCTCCTGCACTTAAACACATCCATGATCGCACATGCATGCACGGATACACACACAGTACATACACACACTGAATTAAGCAACTGGGAACCAAATATATCACCGGCATCCAGGCAAATAGAATGAGAGGTTTGATAGAATGGAGGGATAGAAAGAGGAGAGAGATCATGAGACAGAGATAGAGAGAAAGAGAGTGTGTGTGTGTGTGTCAGTCAGATCTGGACGGTGAGGACGAGCTGCCAGCTGCTGGGAGGTTTGGCATTGATATGACAGAGCGAGGCTGGCCATTGGGCATGACAGCATTGACACTCACACAAACAAGTACACACACACAAAAAGATACCAATTACTTTGCCCTATTAGCTAGCAAAACTACAACTTAGAGAAATGTAGTTAAGCTACTTTGAAAAGTGGCTAATTACAATGAAGCTTCTTATTAAGAAAACACACCTTGAAATGTGTCAAAATATTACTGTAAGAACATTTTTTTAAAGCAAATTTATGCCAAAACTAGCGAAAACAACAACAATATAAAGTCATATAATGTAATGAACGCAAATTAGAGGCATTAGGAGGCTATAAGGCTTATTCTTCAGGTTTGAAGTCATTTAACATAAATGATTAAATTACTGCTGACCAGTATCCAAAGCTTTAAAGCTACCATTGCTGAACAGCGCTGCATTCAAGAGCGATGTTTTCAGAAAATATATTTAGCAAAAAAGCATAATAAAAAAGACTGTTTAGCAGCCAGGTAGCGAATCTTGGTTGTCAAAGCTTCTCACCATCAAACCTGGGACTGTTTATTCTTACTGTATTTGACTTCTTTTTACAATACATCCACCACTGAACCGTAACTCTGACAAAAATAAAACAACTTACCAGGTTTCAACTTATTCACCAGAGAGAGGAGTATTGGTATGTACAGTATAAACTACACAGTCCCTCTTCAACACTGGTTTGAATACATGTGTGTCTCACGGTGGCTCATTCTTTAGGATTGCTAAGGCTCATTTTTAGTCCTCAGTGCAAAGGCGACAGCTGTCCTCGGCTGTCCTGTAAGCACAAACACCTGACACAGCACCAGAAGTCAGATATACTGTACATTTTCATTGAACTGGATCCAACTAATCATCCATCAAGGTTATGTTCGATGACAGCTAGCGGTAAACCCCCTCAGTAATTGGTCCATTTAACCTCTCCTTGGTGTTTTCATCTCTAATGGCTTTTCAATTCACCCATTTCCACCATCAGACAGTGGGCCTTGAAATAAATCACTTCCCTTATAACTCAGTAATTTTTTCTCCCACATCAGCAATGTAGATTGGTCTGATTTATTGGTGCTTTTGCTTCATGCTTGCCTTTGCTCTATCTTTTGTTTTGCTTTCTTGGTTTCTATGTGGCTGTTTGGAACCTTAGTTGAGCAATACAAGGTCTTTGGGGAACTGTATTTTTTATTCTTTCATATTCTCTCATATTCTTTCCCTCTCTGCCTGTCTCTACAGTGCAGTAAAACTCCCCAGCCACTTTCATATGGTTGCCATAGTAACCACATACCCGCCCTCACTTTGTACGTGAACGTGTGTCTGTGTATGTACGTTCTGGATGTGAGCATGTGTGTGTGAGAGTAAGAGTGTGTGCGTGTTGAGAGACGTGACATATTGGCAGCGTCCGCTGGTCGCTTGTCTTACCACCTAGAGGCTTTTCCTTTATCAGTCAGGGGCTGTCTGTGTTACACAAAACTACACACAAGCACACTCACACACACACACACACACACACACACACACACACACACACACACACACACACACACACACACACACAGTTGTGTTTCTATCACTTCAAAGGACATTTCATTGACTTAGTCATTTCCTGGAAATTTACCCTAATCCTAACCATAACCACTACTTACCTTATATTTGTAACTGAGTTAGCGGGATTTGATTGTTGATTCAAATTCATATTTAACTGTTTTGTCAAAGCAACAAAATTCAATTCATGCAAATGAAGCATTCAGTAGGCGTAAATGTAAATGTCAAACTTTTATAAATTTCATTACAGCACATTTTTGACAAATCACCATAGAAACGCTTTTGTCAAATAATGAATAGGTTTGACATTGAAAAAATAGTTTCTTGTTTACTGTGTAATGGTTTATAGTGACTTTGGACATGAAAGAGCAAATATTTGTCAAGCACGGCCTCTCGTGTATATTCTGCTATTATAGTAAAATGCATTTCTATATATCCGCATATTTCTTCTTGCGGTGCGAAAGATGAAAAAAAGACTAGGGTAGACACTAGTGCCACATGCAGTAAATCAGAAACCAGGAGATGTACAGTGAGTGGGGTTTCCTACAGTATTATTTCAAATGTCACCATGTACTTTATCCAGTGATTGTTGCAAGCTGCAACTTCCTGATGTCTTATACTACTTATTACTACTGTCAGGCTGTTCACTGGCATCATAAACATCACTGAACAAATATGAGAACTGTAATATTTGTATTGTATGTGATGCTATTTGAAATAATAAAATAGTGTGGCTAATATAGAAAAATTGGAAGGTTTTCAAGGGAAGTAATGACACAAAGGCAGAGGGAGTCATGAATTATTCAAACACATACACATTTACATCCAAAGATATTCACCTCGGCACTGTGAGACCGTCACACATCATCTCTGATGTGCGGGTGTTTTGCATAAAAAAAGCAGGAACTATAAATGCACTGGCATTCAATTCAGATGTATCCTAAAGTGTAATCAGAGTACCATGTCTATAAATTAAAAAGGTGCATCCTAAAAGGAAATCCAAGAGAATGAGAATGTGTGTGAAACACGAAAATGCATGTAATTTGAATGTTATTGTTTCTATAACAAGGGAGGAACAAATGTCGTTGTAATTTAACAAATTAAAAGAAAAACATCCACCTCTTGCTGTTTATCAGCTGCCTATGCTTAAACATGTAATCATGTACTCCTGCATGCAACACCTGGCGTAAAAGTGCAGCTGAGCAGAAAACCCTCCTAAATGAACAGAAAAACATTAAAATAAATAAAAATGATTTTCATTATCTCTTAATCTGTTAATCATTGTTACCATTAATTGATCATTTTTTTTAGACTATGAAATGTCAGAAAAAGGGACATTTCCTCATTACAATTTCCCAGAGCCAAGGGTCACACACCTTGTTTAAAACCCAAAGAGATTTAGAGATTTTTCAAAATGTTATAAGAGGAACAAAGAAAAACAGCAAATTCTCACATTTGGAACCAGTCACTGAAACCAAAGAATGTTAATTTTTTTTCCCCTTGATAAATAACTAAATAACTGGTTAACCGATCATCAGAATTGTTGCTGATTAATTTCCTTTCGATTTACTAATTAATTGTAATTGTTTTAGGACTACAATAAATGAAATAATGAGTAAATAAGTGTTTATGGCCTCAAGGTTGGGGTTTGCCAGTGGCTTCATATATTGCTCATAAAGGAATTTCTCTGAAGGGTTAGAAATACATTAGGAGTGAGAAACAGTGGGCATACGGCACTACATCATATTCACCACGAAAATGTTCTTAGGGCTCAACAGCTTGTTTTCCCACAAGCCCTATATTCCTTAAATCTTCCCATCTCCATTGATGAACTGTGCTGATCCCTGAGCTAAATGCTTTTCGGCACCCTGGCTCAGAAAGGAGACATACTATATTATTTATATGGACAAATGTTCAAGGAGTGCCTCTCAGGGTATTATACTGAAATTGTGCTCTTTAGCTATCAGGCTTAGAGCTGAAAATCAAAGAAAGAGTTTAAGGCCTTTGACTTCCAGATGAAACACCCATTTATGAAGCAAATGACCTCCTTGTTTTTTGCTCTTATTGTAGGGGTCCCAATAGTGCTTTGAGCTTAATTTTGCATCTCCTTCTGCACAAATCTCTGGTTCTCGCACAGGTAGATAATGGTCCACGCATGGCTGCATTAACTTGCAGGATACAGACTGAGGCAGACCAGAGGCAGCTAAGCGAGAAATATGAATTAAACAAGCGATCCGTTCCACCACTGAACCCAAACTTTTACCCTCAGGAAGGCGCTATAGAAAAGTGAGAGCCACCAAAAATGTATACAGCAAGTAATTCCAGCCAAATGCAATTAGACTCCTGACTGTATAGCCTCCTTACGCCTCTTTCACTGGGTTTTGCACCCATTTTTTTTTTTTAAATAGTGTGTCTTTAAAAGTTTGTTTGCTGATGTTCTATTGTTGATGTCTGTCCTAAATTAATTTTGGTGCTTTGCTTTGTTGTTTTAAGGTCAACTTATGTTTACTGTGTGGTGAAGCTAAAGACACTTTTTTCCCCACAATGTGGACAATAAAGTTTCTAAATAAATACCTTACTAATACTAATTGCTTTTATTTTCATCTAAAGACACAAAATATTATCATTTTAATCATACTGTTCTTTTTTATAGTGATTAATGTATTTTTTTGTTTAATTTTGTTGTAATATTTCTTAGATTATATGCAGCCACACCTGCACTTATTCAGGTTTCTTAGGGGCCTGCTTACTTGTTGCTTGTTATATCTGTATTGTTATGCTTTTGCGCCTTGGCCCCAGAGAGGAATGACATTTCCTATACATGTGTATGGATGAATGACAATAAATTTGAGCTTGACATGTCTTGAAAGAAACAAGCCATATGATACACCAAAGCCGCACAATGCACACAGGTCAGCATCGGTGTAATATCATTGGCCATATCGTGTCATGCAGTGATGCCCACCATCACCTAAGCTAAATGTCATCTGCTTTATCCCATTATCACATCACACATACATTTATACCACAAACACACATATGCATATGTCAATGGCTCAAATCATCATCGACACAGAGGAGCATGTTTGCCAGTGGCTTCATCCAAATCCTCTCAGTAGAAGGGGATTATACCATACAGCCACAGGGGTTATGCACAAGTGTCAGGTGGTTATTTGAATGCAAACTTTCTCCTCTTCTCTTCACTTCACTTGCACGCCAACTCTGCTCATGCCAATGTGCAGTGTGACTATGTGAGTGTGGCCATGTGTGAGGTTTATGTGTGGGTGTGGGGTCTTTGGGTGGGCATAAAGCGTTTCTCTCTGTGGTGTTAGCAAGTGCCACAACCATGAGGGAAGATAGACACTCATCTGTTTGAATGCACAGATGTGTGTGTGTGTGTGTGTGCTTGATAATCTCCTAAAAAACGTGCAGGGTTTCATCCCCTGGGGATTTGATGCATTCATACCTGAATCTTGTGTTTACTTAAACGCTTCTGTCACATTATATGATTCACCTATACTGTACTACACATGAGCTCCTATTTTTCTTCTCCTCAGTTAGTGTGTCAATCCTGTATAATGGAACTATCTCAAATGTGCCAGACCCAATTAACCAGGTCAAATTCCTTGTGCATTTGCTGTATCCTACTAGGCAAATTAAAGGGCTTCTGTTTCTCCTGCTCAGTGCTAAAATCCAATGCATTTCTCTGCACCTAAACAGCAATATGCCTGCTAATAATGATGCTTGCATGCTAAATTTTCATAATTTCTTTGGTTTAAATGGTGTGACCTACAAAGCCAGCTGAGTAGGGTTCTTCTAACTAAAGCTGTTAAATTTTAAAACTGTAAAACAGCTGTAACTCTTTCCCAATTAAACCCAATAATTTATCTTGGAAATGAATCAAGCTGTTTGGAAGCAGTTTAAAAAATGCAACAGCTTCACATTCATGACAAAACAGGCTGTTTGCCAGTGGCTTCCATTAACGGCCCTTATGACTGTTCCAAAGAGGACTCATATGAGTGATCTGCCACATCTATGATTCAGGTATGGTTAAGTTCAGTTAACTAAACCAACTTAAGGTTGAGGTTAAGAAAAGATCACCTTTATGGTTAAAAGAAACCAGTGTTGACTGTCGGGAGAAAACTGGCTGAGAATCACATCTCTGATGTCAAAGTTACATGCTGCACCCAGTAATCCATCCTGACCTCACTAGGAGGTTTTGTGCTGGTAAAACAATGAGAGAACAGTCATTATTTGCACAACTGCAAGAGGCTTGTCGGGAAAATATTGTAAATGAGATTTGAAACATTTGGGAAAAAAAGGACCAGTGCTTTCATTTTTCTGGTGAGGACAGTCTCAGTAAATGTAATTTGGTTTGGTCACTGTGCTTAACTAATCATTCCTTTTTACGTTTAAATTGCAGTGAGCAATAGTGATGCTGGGGACAAAGCCCCTCGCCATCAAGACACATGACTCTGGTCCTTCCCACGGCTCTGTGCTTGCAGCTCAGCATCACAGACGGCAACAGCCAGCTCTGTTTTGCTAAATCCAGCACCATGGACAGCTACTCAAAGACCAACCCCAGAAGATGTCTGAGGTCCTAGGCACATGTGATTATAACACCATCTGACACGTTTTGTTATACCAACAATCCCACACTGGTTTCTGGTGGCTTCCAGTACAGGCCCATCATAACTAAACTGTTGCACACTGATTTGCAAATATGATTCACTGATCGTGTGAATCACATTTGATATTATTACTTAATATTCAGATGGGCCTTCATGTGATTCATTTCAAAAGTCAATGTCACCAATGGCCCATGACGGATTGACACGCGGCAGTTGACTTTATGAAGTAATATAAATGAGTAATGAGTAATTTGAGACTCTACAATGAATACAAGCTTTAATGCATTTACCGTGCACATCAATGGACTGATGCCAGGACCTCCAGTCTCACACTAATCCAACATATCAGGAGTCAGCAGGATAACCGCAGTTATATCAAGTGTGATATCTCGTCCTTGCCTGCTCTGGCAGTGTGCATATACTGTATTTATAATAAAGAGACAAAATAGTCAGTATAATCTGTCAATATGTGCGTGATGTACCCTTTTTTAGAAGCTACACACTGTACTGTATACACCAGTGATTACTGTGAATAACGAGAGTAGGTAATTGTTTGATTAAAGTGTTTACATGGTTGCCACTAACCTGATTTCCCAAATTTTACATGATGTGTGTGATAATCTGGTTAGTGTGCAGAAAGATGGTAGGTAGCCTGCAGGAATCTGATTAGCATCACAAAATAAGAGGGCAAATGGAGGGACTTTGTTGGTGTTTGGTTTGATTGCATTGATGAATCTTCTTTCATTTATTTCAACTTCATTTTCTACCACTACGCTGATGTTAATTTATAGAACACTTTGCATCTGGTTCACTCTGTTTTTTTGTTTTTTTTTACTGTATGGACAGAGTAAAAATACTGAAAGAAATCAGAGTAATTGTAATTGTACCACTGTACTGCAATTCAAAACAGTGACAAGTGATCCAAGTCTGTTAATCAGGTTATGTTTACTATAATTTCAAACTAGACAAAACAAAAAGCAAGAAGATTACTTGCTCAGGGTGTTTACATGGCAGTTCAAATAATCACAGTATTCATCTGGTTATAATCAAATTATTATTCTTTATGTAAACACACTGAATGTCAAACTAGTCAACATGTTGATCACTATTATCTGCCTACTTACAGTTAAAAAGGTCAGCACCACAAATAGTAACCAAGTAAGTGGAACAATTGAGTCAAAGCAGTAATTATCTACAATTAACCGCCATTTTAAAATGGATCAGTTGCTAAGGTTACTGAGCTGGCTGAACATTAAGGCAAGAGAATAGACTTGAAAACATCATCACAACCATAGCTCTTCAGTCAAAACAGAGAAGTCCATGAAGAATACAAATGGGCTGCAATTACTACAGCTGGTTAAGAGCTTGTTTAACAGCTGGACATATGCAACATATCAGAGCAATGGCTGCTAGTAGCTAAACAAGAACTTAAAACAAGAAACATGAATAGGCAGCTTTGTTAAAATATGAGGAAGCAATCAATTGCCACTTTTTTCTCACATTATTATCTGAAACACAAATAGTGAAGAAGAAAAAGAAGCTTTGAGCACAGTGCACCACCGAGCAAGAGGTATTGGAAGCTATGAGATAAATGCGAAGAGTAGGAAGAAATACTAGCTGTGCTCTCTAACCTAGGTTTGTGGTATGTTGATAAAATATGCTTTTATGGGCTGAATATGTGTGGTCACCACAACAAATGTTTATGATTTTATAATAAAATTCTTAGCTGTATCTAAAAGGCAAATAGTGTCACAACAAACTATAACTTTTAGTCAGTTATGGGGAGTTATGTTGTAGGTCAACCTGCTGTTTTCTGGAAAATGCTTGGATTTTATCAAGGAAGATGTGCATTTCTGCATCTGCTGTATTGTCTTGGGAACCTTTTATAGAAACGTATTGTTGAGGACATGAATACACCACAGGATGCTCACACAGTGAACATGATCTCCACATTATACGCTTGAGAGACACACTGACTAAACAAGTGAATCTATAAAACATACTATGAAATGCCTATAAATAGACACTACGTGCAGGAACATGTTATACAAGTGCAGAAGAGCATTTATAATGTAGGTGAAAGGTGCTTATGATAAAAAGCACCACTTAAGAGTACATGCTGTACCCTTGTACAGTGTGTAATCTCAGTGTGTTGACTTTGGCTGTGACCATTTTCTGACACAGAGAAAGGAATTAGTCGTTGAATCATTAATAAGGAGATTAATTGATGTTTCCATTCATTAATGAGACAGGGACGACGAACAAGGCTTGACACGTCAGAGTGCTGTGGCATGAAAGTGGATTAGTTTTGTCTAAGAAGCCAGGACACTATTATTCTGTGTACTAAGTCCCATTTAACACTGAGGGAAACACACAGGCTTAACAGTGTGCAAATGTGTGTTTGACTTTGTGGATTTGTGGAATGCGACTATGTGTGTGTGGCCATGTGTGAGGTGCGGGGTTGGGGTCTTTGGGTGGGCAAAAAGTTTCTAGTAGGAAATATCAGCGATTTCAAAGTCTGGCACCATAATAGACAAAACAGAAAAATATGTATGTGCTCATTGTAAAATCCCAGTGTTCTTTAACAATTTATGAATTTACAGTGGCAGAAATAAGAGCCCAATGATGGAAAGTGTTAAAAGGACATCTAGGGAACAGTGTACTGTATGTGTATACAAAGTCATTTTTGGTGATGAAATTCCACTGGTATGTGTTTATGGGTAACACTTTACAATAAGGTACAGTGTGAGAAGTCACTAAGGAACAACCTGATAATTAATGAATCGTTAATGAGTAATTCCTTGATAACTTTGATTCGAGGACTATATAGTAGATAATGATGAGTTACTAGGGAACAGATACTGTATTAATGAATCAATATACTGTAGGTAATGATTAGTTCAGAAGTATATATATGTTGTTTTTTGGTACAATCTTGACAAGTGTTGTCTCAAGATGTCCTCCTCCTCTTTTTGTAGGTTTTCTCTGGAACCTTCTTGTTTCCGTTTGTCTCTGTACATTCATGAAGCGGTCACATAGCTTTGGCTTAGCTATTCAGCTCTTAGCTGTTCGCTTAAAGGGACAGTTCACCCCAGAATCAAAAATACATGTTTTAATAATCCACAGCTCTTGTTATGAGCAGTTTCATGTAGGAACTATCGGTGGAAAGAAAATAGTTCCGGCATGCTTTGAGCACCACAAAAACCATATAGTCCCATTATATTCAAAAAATGCAGACATCTCTACAGCCTATATCTTCAAAACCTGGCAACTCACACCAAAGTCTAGATGGATAAATAGCACTACAGGTAAGAGGAAACACATGTATTTTTGATTTTGGGGTGAACTGTCCCTTTAAGTTCAAATATTAAAACATTTTGCATATGTGCTTTCATCTCAATTAAGGAAAATTGACATCCATTTGCGTCTACTCTCATCTTTCCATTGACTGTTTGCATCACGCTGCCTTCTAAAATTTGCCTCATGTTCATTCTTAACACACCTTACACCTGTCTCAAACCGTCTGTCCTCTCCGTCTAAGATATTTACATTTTGTCCCTCAAAGCTGTGTTTTTTGCCACGTGAATGTCACTGCATTTCAGTCACATAGCCACTGCTCCTGGTTATCCAGACTGACTGATAACAGCAGAATGAGGTTAAACTCTTAAATCACCAACATTACAGGTAAACAGCCCTTTTCTGTTTATCAGGATAAGCTGCGGAAGGCAATGGTAGCAGGTTGCTGTGAGGATAACTGTCAGGCATTGCTGATCACCCCCTCCTCCACTGGTCTGTCGGCCGGCAGTGGGGACAGCAGACTCAGGTGTTTCCTGTAGTCCTGCAGTCTTCCAGTGTTTCAAGGTTCCAGAGAGTGAATGGAGGATGTGACCGCTGAAGTCATGCTCGTCACGTTTCCCTGGCTGACTTCTGTCTCTAACCTCTATCTGTCTTGTCTCCTGCCTCTCTTTTCCTCACCATCTTATTTTTTTTCTCAACCATCCTTCTCCTTTCAGACCCGCCCAGCTGCAAGACAGGGAGCAACCGCTGATCAGACAAAAGAAAAGACCAAAATAAAAAGATTTATTTGAAGAGGTAATGCATATTTAAAGCAGGGAAAAGGGATATTTTTTTTAAGATGCGTGCCTTGAATTTATTTTGTCAATGAAATTGACAAAAATCATGATTTCATTGTTATTATGATGGAAATAAGAGCAGCAGTTTTATTAAACAAATACATTGTTAACATGGTCTTTCCCTCTCTTCTCCCAAGTTCCTTTGGACTTCATTAATATCATTGTATCATCAGTGGAAAGTCTCAGTGCTTAGCTTGACACATTGAAAACACACTGAGCTGAGGTTTAAAGACTGTGATCTATGGTGAAGACAGAGAACTCTCCCAAAATTCATATTCTATTTTCATGACATCACCCACAAAACAAAACCCACGTAAGGAAAGCAAAAAGGAATCATAATATCATTAAACAATATACTTCTATATTTTGGCTGAAATTATTTTTTCACTATAGTGACTGGATTTTCTTTGTATTCACATTTTGTTCAACTTTGACAGGGGGTGGCCAATGAATTATTTTGGTTTACTGAATCACCAATGCTGAATAATTTTCACAATTATGGCATGTTCTATTGATAAAAAGTAGCATACCCAATTTAAAATGCCAGTATGTTCCTTTGAAATCTAAAAGACTGATTACTGGTTTGGACTGGCAAGGTGCTACTGTCCTAACTTAAATACAAAATCGGTTTTGCAGAACATAATACCGTGGACACAGAAGTAGTTATGGGACAATTGAAACCATTTGGCAATCCATTCACAGCAATTCTTTCAGTCTCCCACATGTTACTTGCAGCTATTCTGCATCACTGAGGTACATTTAATGGCAAAGTTCACTCTAATGGAAGAGGAATCTGACGTTCATGTGGAATGTGTTCAGGGCCAATCTCATATTAGTAGACAGCTCATATAACACACACAGATTTTATAGAAATAACCACTTTCATGTGAACTGGTGTGAAAAATATTAGCCGTCAATATTTTGCAGATAGAATATTACTATTTTGTATAGTACATTGAAGAAAAATGCAGTTCATGGGCAGGTAGTCATATGGATACCACAGCATTACTTTACCTCCCTCATCTTTTCACTAACTAACTTTCAGTTAGTTGCTTATTCTTTGATTACTTCAGTACCTGTTATCATTATTCTTCCAACGGGTCAATCTCAGTCTCAATTAAACTATTTGAAAAGAACTCTCTCTCTCTCTCTCTCTCTCTCTCTCTCTCTCTCTCTCTCTCTCTCTCTCTCTCTCTCTCTCTCTCTCTCTCTCTCTCTCTCTCTCTCTCTCTCTCTCTCTCTCTCTCTCTCTCTCTCTCTCTCTCTCTCTCTCTCTCTCTCTCTCTCTCTCTCTCTCTCTCTCATCCTATATGTTTACAACATATCTTTGCTCTTCCTGAGGTTTCTTCAATTTTTTTCCCCATCAAAGGTCTTTTTGGGGAGTTTTTCCTTATTCGCACTGTGGGTCTAAGGATATACGGTGTGGTATGCTGTACAGACTGTAAAGCCCATTGAGGCAAATTTGTGATTTGTGATATTGGGCTATATAAATAAAATTGACTTGACTCCCTCTGACATTGAAACTGAACAAGTTTAACAAATCCAGACAAAACATTCTTCTCAACAAGGAATTGTTCTTGATATGCACACTCAATTCTCCATGCCTCAAGACTTTGACACAACACCTTTTTCTTTAAACTGTCTGGTATGCTCATGAATATATTTTCTATAATCAATATACAGTATGAAGCACAATGGACTATACTTGCATTTTGGAAAAAAAAGCAGAATTTTGAAATTCTTAGACAACTCTTAACTATTGAGATGTGTATTTCCTACTATGATCTTTTTGACATAAATGTTTTACATCTTTAATAAGCCCAAACAATGTGAGCTGATGCCTGACCAATGATGTCACCTTTAATTGATTGTCCATCAAATAACCAGACAAAGTTCTATTGTTGGACTCAAATATTGTTTGTAAGTACATTTTGAAATTTAGCCTGGTGTTCAAGCACAGTTTTGTCACCAAGCACGTATAAAACTGCTTTGCTGTAGAACGTCCAGAGTTACATGTTATCAGATGCCCCAGAATTCTCAGCAACACCCTTGAGAGGCACTAAACCATATCATCTGCTTTCTGTTTCATCGGACAGGAATGGAAGGTGGGCTGTAAAGGCAGACGAGGTCAGAGCTCAAGCATTCCTGAGATGACGTTTTGCAGACATCAGCTGCAGTCAGAGTACTCATCAATTAATTGATATGAATATTCAGCTGTACTTTGTATCTTTTTACATAAATCCATCCCAGAGCATCTTTATATATCTTTCTTTCAACTCTGTGACCAATCATGAAGCATTTCCACCGTGAACATTTCCACAGCAGACATCTATCACTGATAACATTGAACAGTTTGCTCCCCGGAACACAGACAGCATCAGCAACCCTCGTTCGTGGCTTGATGTCGGTCTGAATAAAATTGATTTGTGATTGTTGCATTCATTATGCTTGGAAAAAAAACACTGCATGTCTATCAGCGAGGTGGGGCAGTGTGTTCCCGCTGGGGCAAAAGCCTTCGGGAGGTTTGGACGAGAGGCAGCACAGTACAGCTGAGCTAGACCAATCTCCTTCCCAGCAGGAGTCCTATTACATGGCATTTCGCTTCTTTCTCATTATGTGTGTGTATGTGTCTATAATAGGTTGTCATTGAGGTTTTATGCAACTGTGTAAAACCTATCACCCATTCACTTTTGCATAAATCAGTCCAAGCCCACTTGACATAGTGAATTATAAATGACTGCATTGCTTGCAAGGAGAAGCAGGAGCAGAAAAAAAGAATCAAAGCTAGTAAATGCCATCATGTAGATAAGACCATTATGTCATGGTTTTGTCAGTGTTTATATTTTCAAGTCTGCCTTAGACACAGATAGATCAAACCGTTGGCCTGCAGCAATGTGACTAACAACTTGTTTATTTCTGACAGCATATGAACCAAATTTTGAAATTATTGTATAGATAGATTATAGTTTTTAGTTTGATATTCAGACTCCAGCCACTCTGTAACCACTCCATCATTCAGTCTGACATTTCCTTCTTGTTTGCCATTTTCTGTGGGATGAGGATGTGATTTTGCCACAACCTGACGCAATAGGCGGCTTTGACATCAGTATTATTAGCCAGAATCAACACGTTCTCACTCCCAACTCGTCAAATACGGCAGCTGGGTCAGTGGCCCTATGCTTCAAACCATGATTCTCTACTTACTCTTTTAGAGTCAGTTTTGCACATGCAGGGCTCTGCGGTCAAGCTAGCAACAATAAAAATGCAACGTTTGGTTAGACTTTCAAAATAAAACACCTGGTTAACGGTAGCAGTTTGGTCAGGTTTAGGCACCAAAACTACTTGGTTAGGTTTAGGAAAAGATTATGATTTGGGTTAAAATGAGTAAGGTAACTTATGTAGGTAAAAGGAAGTCAACACTGACTATTGGTTTGACAGGGGAAACAGTGGCCCCCTGGGGTGAAAGTCCTGTGTTTGACCCATCCAACCACCCCAGCCTCCTCCCTACGCGGACCTTTCACGCTCTTTCTACTACGTCACCTGACATCATAGAGGGGTACCTACAGCGTCATAGTTTGAAGCGTACAGCCACTGACCATGCTGCAGTATTTGACGCGTTGGGAGTGAGAATGAGTTGCCAGAATACAGTTAGTATAAGCTGAAGCTCCACTAATCAATATTTTTCAACAACAATCAATAAAATGAGTACTGTAGGTGTGAAAGGGGTTGCTCACAGAAACTCACCCTACTATGTTGCTCTGCAATGCTTTTTAGCATGTTTAAGCTCATTGTTTTGGTTTTGCACATTTGCCCCCTAGTGGCCAAAAAATCAATGATTGCAGCATCAGTAAATATTCTTTGTACATTTCTTTATACATTATACATATACATTAAATTACAGAATTTGGAAATATATGTTTTTACTCTACATCAATGATTTGCTTGTTAAAAATACGGTGAGGTGTAATTGTGAGATTAGAAGATTTCTTCATTTCAAACTAAGAGCTACCCCAGGCTGTATTAGGACACCTAAAACATGAAAAGCACATTAAGAGCAGCCAGTCTAGCCGCGTTTTGCAATAAGAAATATGACCTTGATCTTAAACCTGTCAAATACAGCTGCCCTACGGCTACTCAAGCTGATCTGTCAGAGACTGGCCTGAGCTCAATGGCCATGAAAGTCAATACTCATCGGGTATGACGCATCATGGTATATCTTTGCAGAGAAAGGTCTGACTTTCTGATGTGGCCTGACAGATTGTGACGGCAATTATATCCCATTAATTGGCTGTACTTGGTCGTACTTGCCCCCCAACCACGAACAACCTCTTACTCGTGCCCTCTACGTTTCTCCATGCTGCCTGTGTGACCAAGGCTTGTCCATGAACCATGACCCCCCCATGAGGGCTCTCATCAGGTCAGTCAGCTGAGATTTGATTTATTGACCTCTCGGAACCAATCAAACGCTTTCTGTATCAGCCAGCTTGGGGTCAACTCATTCGGCTGGCTGGGGAGATTGGGCTTATCAGAGAGGCTAACGGTTACGATGGGGTCATACTGGGCATCTCACACAGCCTGTGTACTTCTGCTGATGATGGAGGTGTGATGTTGTGAGGCTATCTTCTATAGAGGGGTTTGAGATAGAAAAAAATGCAATCGCTGCAATATGACCAACTTGATTGCATGCTCTCAAATACTGTACCAGTCAAATAAAATACCACAATGACAGATGGCAGATGTTGGGACAGATAAGCATGTTGCACAACTGCTTAGATTGATTTCTGAGGAATTTATTGGGGGCATTATTTTGCAAACAACTTTGGATGCTCTAAATTAAATTGTAAATCCATGGTAATCTGTGGGTCATGCATAGCAGTTGACATTTCAGGGCTATGTAGATCACCTTGAAATGGCTGGATTCTTATAACTGGGACATACGCCTGTGATTTTGTAAAAGCTGCACTGCCTACAGCTTTCAATCTCATAAAAATTGTTAGCACCAAGCTCCATTTCTGCTCTCTGGGCTTCTGCTGCTCTCTGGACTTCTGTCCTTTGGGCCCCTGGAGTTTCCCTGCTTTTAATGGCTGTGACAGTGAATCTGGAGGACCTGCCTGTTTCAATGAATACCCATGTTTTTTTAAACTTAAGCTCTTCTTTTGAAGTCTTTGACCAAGCAGCCATTTGCCTTTAAATGTATGATGTGTGTTTAAAAGATGCCATTCTTGTTTTGTTCTAAAGCCACCACCTTCTCCCCCAACATTTTCATGTACATGTTCCTCTTGTCAGCTGTAAGGTTGCAGGTTGTAAGGGAGCAGCTGTGGGAATACTCAACAACAACTGTTGGTAAACAGTAATTTAATCAATGAGTGTCTGAAACTATCACAAGCCTGCCAAAACAGCCTGTGTTGAATAAAACCCAGACTTATCCTATCTGGGAATCTCATACAGTAGCTTAGTTGTATGAGGTAGCTGGTACAGTTTAAACTGAATATTCCTCATGACCTTTGTCTACTGCCAGCTTTATCTTTCATGTCACTCTCCATTGTGTGATATCTAATAAAGCAGAAATATATAATAAATCCTCTCAGCCCCTGATCTTTGCACTTGAGCTTGAGCTGTGAATGCAAAATAGCCAGCACTTGTGATAAGTGAAATAACATCTCCTGACTGGTGACACACACCTCACAGCTGAGACATGCGGTTCTGAGATAAGATGCAGGAAAGAGGAATGATGCCCCACAAACCCTCCATTTTTGAGGGAATTAATTCATTTCAAGGTTTTGTGGATAAATAATTTCAATTAATAAAACGTAAGATAGCAATGAAAATGAGGTTTACCCCTCAAAAAGACAAACCTTGACCAAGAACCCAACATTTTAAGAATTTTAAACACTTTGTTTTCATTGCAAAACATGCTGCCCAAAAATATATTTCACAGGCAGAATAATGAGAATTGAAACGGCAACGATAAGTATGCTCACGGTAAGTGGAAGAGGAGAAAATCTGAAACAAAGTGGCAAATAAAAAATTATGACAACATTTGTCAGATTTGCTCATAATGCGGAGATGAAACTAATATAGTGGGTTTGGAGTAGGTTACTGTGACACAGAGTGTGCAAGAGAGAGAGAGAGGGAGGAAACACTGCACTGATAAGATGCAGTAAATGCCTTGTTCCCATCGTGCCAATAAAGAATATTTGAAATTGAAAGAAAGAGAGGAAGGAGGGGAGGAGAGTGGTGTTGCATACAGAAAATACTACCTTTTTTGCGAGCTATTATACCATAAACTATTTATGCATCCCAGGAAGCTCTGTAGCCCATACCACAAAGGAAACAAATACATATTGACACAAAGCTAGGAATCATGCACATGTGACACAAAGACACACATGCACAGATATGCACTCAATGCTCAGTTTATGACTAAACAAGAAGAGAGTGACACTGAGAGAAAGTGCATAATTGTGGACAAAGATAAAGTGTTTCATGAGCAGGGTGATAAAGTGCATATTAAATTAGCCTTAGCTCTATCGATTGCTGCACTGCAGCAGAAATGGATGCCTTGCATATCAGAGAGATTCAATTATACTCATATAATCAGCTTCAATTCCTAACAGAGCGAGAGTCGGACGGCAGGAAAGGGTGAGGAGAGAGTAGGAAAGGGAGGACAGGAGGAGAAGAAGAAGAAGCAGAATGGGAGGAAATAATTAGCATAGACTGTATGGAATATTGCTACTTATAGTGTGACAATGAAATAAATCTTGCAGCATGAAAATGAAAAATATTTATCGGTTTCAAAGAGAATGACAAAACAATAGAAGCAACACTTCTAATCTCATGATAGAATACTTTTTTCCCGCTTCTCTACCTCCCATTCAAGTCCTTTCCTAGCATCCTTCCTCTTTTGCCCCCTTGCGCTCCATTACTTCCCACTGTGCTCAGTAGTCATCCCTTCACTTCCCCTCCCCTTATTCCTCCTTTCTAAGCCTATTTCCTTTCATTACTAATTCATTGGTCATATTTATTGAAGGGGCTCACTCTAATGGGGAGGGGGATCAATGTCTTATTTACACATTTAGACAGTCTATGGACTGAGCTGCGATTAACTGGCCTATAAAACCTTTAGCAATACCACCATAAATCTGCCATCAGGGACATTTGCCTCCTGATAATGTGCATCTCTATGAAAACAAACAGAAAAAAAGTCTTACTGGAACAAGAAAAATGGAGGCATTGTCAGTCCGATATACGCAACAAGGGTGCATTTTATGGAGGCAATTATCCAACATTGCAACATTTCATATTTTAAAGAACTTGCAAAGATACTACAAATATTGGATTTAAATAAAGACGTGTTATATGATGAGGCCCTCTGTTTTGTCAACTGGGTTATTAGCTCTCATTTTCAGGTCATTTTTGCGGTGAATAAACTGGTTGATTTTGCTTGTTTTTGGATGAATAATAACCTTCAAGTGGGTGAAATGTGTGTTTGGCTAATAACAAGATGTTTAAAGGACAAGAGGGTGAGGGATTTTGCAATTTCTAGGTGGTACCACTTTCTAATCAGTTCAGTTCAGTTTAAGTTTATTCACAAACAGTTATAATACAATTACAATCATATAAGATATAGTGCAGATATGTGGCATGGGACACCCTGATACGCTATCTGAAGATTGAGAATAGGGGCCCAGACACTAAGCAGATAGTATTTTAAAAAATATATTAACTAACACGTTGTCTAGATTTGAAAGTGTGCATGTATTATACAGTAACATTTACAACCTACAAAACACCTAAGACAGAGAAATGCAAATTATCTTTTGCTTTCTTGCTTAGTAAAAGTTATTTTCAGAGTAGAGTTACTCATAATGCAGACCTCATAGGACATTTTACCTGGAGACACCCTCTATTTATTTGTTTTGCTCTTGCAGCTACTTTATTACAAAATGGCTGACATATGATTGAATCTCTGCCATGACTGATTAGTGTTATTATGATGTGATTCTGTGTCACTCTTACATTATATTTTGCATGCATGTGTCACACACAACATATTACCTCAGACCAAGTGCCTATGTTCTGGCATGCACATCTGTCCAATTATATGTATGCAGTGCGTATAACAGAGGAAGATGAAAGACAAGTTCTTACTGTGTAATGAACAAAAAGACATGTTTTGTCGAGTTTTGTTGAACACATATGGTGAAAAGCATTTGCATCATATGGGTTCATTTTCACCTGTTTGGCCTGTTTGCTGTCTTTTGTGTCATGATTCGGCATCTGTTTGAATTCGAAATAATGTAAAGACAACTGGAAGCTACTGCTGATATCATGTCCATGCTTTTTTGTCTGTCCTCTCTTTCCCATCCTTACTCTTGGCTCTGCAACAGAATTCAATTACTCTCATACTCCCATATAATCACTTTTCATCCCCAAGGCTTGACAGTTTCCCTGGTCTGACAGAAAAAGCCTAATTACTCTCTGACCTTGACTCTCTCTCTCATTCCTCCTGAACAACCAGTCTGTCTCTTTCAACTCTATTTCACAACCCGCAAACACCTGTTCAAACGTGTGATCCTTGGACATACTGACAACGTATCCACATTTGCACCTTTGGCGTGCAAGCCTGCTTCCACGATTGCACAAATACTGACATACAAACGCATGAACTGATTTCATTCCACCTGTCTAGTAAAGCTATCTCTGCCTACCCAGTGTCACCATATAAGCTTTTAACTTCAGGTCTTAATTTCCTTCAATTTCATACCACAGATGATCTTCTAATAATTTAAGTCTTTCATGGTCTCTAAAGGAGACCAGGCACTCAACCTTGTTTCTGTATGTCTTCAGCTTCTCTTCTCTTCTTTTCCATGTCAAATTTAATGCAGAGTAGAGTGCTTGGCGAATGGTTGATGAGTTGTAGAAAGGAAGACCCCTGTGTTGTTGCTTGGCATTAAGCTGTGATCAGCATGATACATAAACATACCTATAGTGACATTATGAAAGGGCCGTAAATCTGAGTATTTTGTTTTACTAAATTAGTAAACCACAATAAACAGCTACACCATAATATGTAGGAAATTTGCACTTTTCATCTGCAAAGCTTCTATAGAGCAAAAATAAGAACAAAAAGAGAAAAAATAAGAGCAAGAATGAGAAGAAAGAAAAATAACAACAAAACAGATTAAGAAGAAGATGAAAAATTTGTGAAGTGTGGTGTAAAACATTTCCATCAGATGAATCTTTATCGCACATTAATTATTGGAAATAGTGTTAAATGACCCTAAATGCTTCTCTGACTTGTGGCTAATTGTCTTCAAAGTTGAACTGGATATGAAGCATTAAACATCTGTTTCAAACCCAAAAGTCGCCCTTTTCCTCATTAGGCACAAGTCACATTCTTACAGGCATTTTTATGCACAGCCATGCATGTAGGCACTGGAGCAAGAATGTGTGTTATTCTGCAAAGAAGAGAAGTGACCCCCTCATCGACTAATGTGCTGTGAATATCACTGCACAGCCAAAGACAGTTCAGGAGATCTATGCATAATACATATGCATGCACTCTTTTTTTGTCACTGCATCAATTTATGCTTGTCATTTCACACCTGCAGCACACATGATGTGCCTACAAACATGAGAAATTGTCAAGTTACAGTAGTCAGAATGTACTGATGTGGGGCGTCAATGCGAAAGCAGCTGCTTTTCTGGAGAGTTGACGAGCATCGACGCTGGGAGATAGGAGAGAGGCATTTCCAAGTGTTTTGTTGAGCACCGACCTGCAATTACATGCATCAAGTCGCCACAGGTTTCTACATACTGTAGAAAACAATGGGTGTAGGTGCATATCACATTCCACTGTTGTGAAAATGATGAACCCTATGGGTATCAGTTGAATGCCCACAGAACGTATGTGAGTCCCCATGATGTGACAGTCTGAACCACTGCAGGCTATCCTACCTTTACAAGGGGCTGCACAGCAGCTGCAATAAATCCATTTGTTAAGAAACATTTGATAAGTCAGTGGTCAATTCTCCTGCTGTTCTCTTACTTGAGAGCGGATGTTATTTACACAACAGGTCAAAATCTTGCTGTATTCCTTGTAGTGAGAAGTAAAGTGTGGTTGATGGTGATGACTTCATTCACTGTGTTGATTCAAGGCTGGGTAATTATTTTCCAGAGAGACATTTTCATTCCCTAGTTTATCTGAACTCTGAAAATTCTGATAGAGAAATTAATGAAAACCACTAGGAGTATGTGCACCATTTCCTACAGGCAGACAGGGCTCACAAATATTTGACTGTATCACAATCTCTAGAGAGGATGTATAAAGGCAAAAAAAAAAAAAAAAAAATAGCCTTCTGACTCAGTCAGAGGAGACTTACTCTGATGGGTCTGCATCAATATTTTTCCAGGGGGCAGAGAAGTCAGTTGTTCCTCTGATCTCACTTCAGGCGTTTTGCTTCAAGTCGTGTAAACTTGCTTGCTCTGCGTGTTTTGCATAATTTTGCAAACAGCTCCTTCAAGTTAGCAAAGCAGTTACTAAGCACACTAATAAATTATGGTGGTACTACAGCAAAAGTTCCCTTTACAGACTAACCACACGTCATTACCGGACTAAATGTCTAAATAGGTCTGTAACTTTTGCTGTCCCTTTATATCACAGTCTAGTTTGTTGTGAACTTCAGAAGGTATCAACTGAAACCAGTCTGTCTCATCACCGTTGTCAAAAAACATGGAAAACCCTGTTTACTGTGAAATAGCCTCACATGCATTTGCAGAGATTGTGAGAATCCAACACAATAACAACAAATGTCCTGTTCTTTCCCCTTAGCGCTGAACTTGGCCGAGGTCTTTATTGTTTAATTAGCTCTCTAGGAGTGACCGGCTGATCTGATGTAGGTTTTATTCCCTCAATTACTCCCCCCCCACACACACATACAGTCCACACTCACTGTCTCTGCTGCTCTCTACTGTATTCAATACTAACATGATTCCCACTCCTGTCTCTGCACATATTTACCCACAAGAATACATATTTATGATTCCCAGGTCTGATCTAGTTGCTGGACACTGAGTTTGCATGTGTGTGACTGACATTTCTATCAAAAGATTTGCAAAACTGTTAAATGACTTCACATTTACACTTCTTGATTCATTTGTAATGTGTAAGTTAGTGTGAACACAAAACAAACTAGAACTAAAAAGAACAATGAATCAACGTTTCTTTGGTCTGGATCATGTGAACTGAATCCTATGAAACATTTTGAGCCCAAACTGGTTCTTCAGCAGAAACAGAAGGATCAAGCAAGTGCAGCTGTCTGTCATTTAAGTAACTGTAGTCTTAGTATATTAATAAATAAGCACAAAATAGTACAGTACGTATCCACCAATAAATACTGCCACAGTATAACACATGGTTGTTAACTACAAACCATACTAAAAAAAGGAAAAATTAAACATACAGCTTAAATGTAATTTCCATTGTTCTTACAGTACAACATAATTAAAAACTAAGAGCTACTTCCAATAGTTAAATTAAAATGTAGAAACTGAACTAAAGTGTAAACTGTGAATTTATTAAACTACAGTAAAGAAACCACCACTCTGCATATCATTTGGTTATGTTTCATTTACTATCCCTATCGGCTGGCCACAGCACAACTTCCAAAGCTTTGATGTTGTGTAATTATATCTCGATAGTGTACAAAGTTAAAAAGCTTGAAAATATGCTATTATCAACTGTATATGGATATATGGATGCATAATTATCAAATTTAAGGCATGTGGAGAGAGTGTCTTAAGTTGCAAAAAGAAACTAAAGGACTAAAAAAATAAGCTCAGTGTTTTTTCTTCCTCACTTTCCTAAATAACATCCTATATGATAATTATTTATAGAAATGCTCTATATATACTCATCGCATCAAAATGATTGTTATTCCTCCTGGCAGTTGCATATGACAGTGATTTTGACCGAAAGTGTGAGCATGTGTGTCATTATAACATTATTTTAGCAAACAGATTTTATATTATCACACTGGGAGACATTAGCAGCCACCCTTGTGAACTCGCCAGTTGCTATCAGCTGATTTATAACACATATCAAAGCTAATTCCACCGACTTCCACCCTGTGCCGCTCCATCTGCAATGCTGATCGATCTGCCCTTTGTATCTCCATAAGCCAGCCTGCCGTACACTAATAGAGGAGGTATAAAGTTACTTTGTGACCTTAATAAAACCTTCACTTTGTACTTTAGCTTGCTGCCACCTCCTCAATCAAGCGGCTCAGTGGCACGTCGACATAAAAGCAAACATCCCAACTTGCTCTGGACACTAAATCTGTTCAACATCCAGATCCACTCCTTCTATCCTTCCTGCTTTTATATTCTTTTTGCTGTGCATGATGCTGGGACACAAGTTGTCACATAAAAATGCCAGGCCTCTTCTATCTCAGGAGCGTGACAGAAAGGGAGAGAAAGTACACAAGTGGAAGGAGGAGGAAACCATTCAGTGTGTAAAAAGGAGAGGTGTGGTTGGGAGGTCACTATAATAACAGATTCAGTTTGAGTATTTTTCAATTGTCGTGCTGAAATTGTTGCAAAATCTTTCTCTGGAAGGAAAAACATATTCTGCCTTCACAAAAGGTCCAAAGCCAAAGGTCATTTTGTTTCAACAAACGTCGTGCTGGATTTCTCACCACGACATACCGCAGGGAACAACCTAGACAGACTTGAAAAAAGCTTACTGAACTGCTGCAAGGACTAAATATTTAGTAACATTTTTGAAAATTTAGTAATTAGCAAGTCCCACCACTGGGCCCTTCAACAAAGCAATAATAGTAAAACTTATTTCTTTGGCACTTCCCTCATTCCCAAAGCACAACAAAGCATTTAGGTTGTAATCACAGCTGACTTCTCGGAAGGCTTTGTTCTCGCTGCTTCACAATGCAAAGCCAATGAAAGTTTGTTGAAGCACTCTCTCTTCGTTTACAGATTATTCACTACAGTCCCAGTGCAGAAATACAGTAATACACAATCAGAATGGGGCATGTCAGTGCAGCTAATAAAGTCAGGAGCATGGATCCCATGTGTGTTCAGTGGGAGCCAGATGGACATTTGTTTAGCAACACGACAGTGCTCGCCAGAGCTGAATGTGAAGACTATGCAAAAGCATTTTATTTCTGCGAGGTTAACATGGGAAATATTGAATCAATGGGCATGTGTTTGTTTTTCCACTTTTACTATTAAAATAGATGTTTTAATTGTGCCTGAAACCTAGACTGCAGAAAATCTAAATCAGTCAATTTTGTATTTTGAGCTCACAATTAATGCCAAAGTGCTGTTTTTTTAAAACATGAATCTATCTTTGAGTGCAATATAGGAGATAAAAGCAAATAAAACACCATATCAACACCATTTTTGCTACATTTGACCCTCCACCTCATGTTGCTTCAATGTAATGACATGTTCTCCTATTTTACTCTCTCCCATGGTTCAGTTAAGGACAGGGAGACAGACAGAAGGAGACAGAGGACTCTAGTTTGAGGGCGGTTCAGTTTTAATGTTAATTGGTGGTGTAAAAGGTCAGTTCACAGCTTTGACACAGCAGTGTAAGCGGTGCAGCTGGCACAAAAAAAAAAAAAAAAAAACTTAAAATGTGGGTTGTCAATGCACTAGCTATATACTTAAAACTCTTTTTTTCTTCATAGGAACAATTACAGGAAAACCACCTGAAAAATGTTCCAATCCTGAGCCAGCAAAGTTTCAGAAGCATCTTGTGGAGAGTACGATAAAAGGTACAGTTTGTGAGGCAGTAATGTTTTACAGCATGAACAGGAGAGAATATTTAATTTCATTTATTACATTTTTTAATGTGGACTGTTGTGATAGCCAATGAAGTCACTGCAGCAAAAAGAGAAACACTGTACAGGTGAAGAAAACCCAGGGTGTAACAAAACTTAATAGGCCTCTAGTTAATATAATATACACCTAGCTATAATATAACACCCAGCAGGGTGTTTTGGTAGCTGTGTCCCAATTCCATACTACATATTAATTTTATCTGGGTTTTCAGTTTGTAGTGCATCCACACTGGGCAACTGATTAAAGTAAGCAACTCAAAGATGTCAGCATGCAGACAAAATTTGCTTGATTTTTGAAAGCAGGTGATTGACACTATTGTCCCACAATTCAATGCACAGTTGAAACAGGGGAGCTAAAATTAAAAGCAGTTATGGATGATTGATAGCAAGAGAAAGACAAATGATTTGGTTGTAATAAAAACATTTTGCTTTCTGTTTGTGCAGTTTTCAGATTTTCACCAGAAGCAGTGTTCAGAAATTGGTTAACTGAACACATACTTTACTAATCATTCTAGCCATTAGACTGCACGATATTAAATAGCGCATAATTAGTAGTATCAGTATACAGTGTGATTCAGTGTTTAGCTGGTGTCTTCTGTTCAACTGAGTTAGTACAGTGAAGTCATTGTGGGTAAACGCCACCCACTGATAAATAATATATAGTATATAACACAAGGAACTATTCATGTGTGCTTGCTCCTATTTTTCTAGAAGTGAATGTTAGCAGTATGTGTGCTGGTATGTTTGTGCCTTCATATGTGTGTTTGTACTATAGCTTGTGCATGCCATTATGTGTGTGTGTGTGCATAAGAAGCATTAGACTTTGACACGAAAACTTGTCAGCATCCATCAGGATCTCTGCCATCATCTCCTCACAGCCTCCCACCCTGCACCTCCTCTCCTCTCCTAAAGATATGGCAGTTGTACACTGGAGATACTATCTCTTCCCCTCACATTTGAGAGATGTGCAAAGGAGTGCAAACCCACATACACTTCTCTCCCTCCGTCCCTCCTTCACTCACTCCATCACTCATCCACCCGCTCCTCTTTTCTCTCAGTAACAAGCTAAAACCAGACAAACGGACTTGATGGAAGGACTCCTATATGTTCAGTCTCAGCCTGAAGCAAAGCATTGTGGGGCTGCAACCCTGAAATAGTTTCTCCACTCTTGGCCAGGCACAAACAGCCCAGCAGTAAACCAAAAAAAGAAAAATAATGGCTCCATTATTGGCTATGTTTCTGCAGCACATGATTATCTTTTTATAGCCAGCAGTGTTTATGTACACACATAAACACAGCCACCCACGCTTACACTTACACTCTCACCCAGACACACCCACGCACACCCACGCACACCCACCCACACGCACACACACACACAAACACATATGCAATAAGAAACATATTATATGCAGATTGGGGAGCACTGATAAGAAATCATATGGAATGTCTGTTTAATTAATCAATTAAATAGAGACAAATTATTTCTGCTTTTTTAAAAATCATTTTCAGCTGGTAATATTAATATATGAAGCCCGCAGGTTTTAGTTGATTCATTTTTCATGACTCAAACATAATACAAAACAAGTTATGACTAAGCAGCATGATTCATATTTCATATTTATTATAGTCCTACTGATTCTATAAAAGCAAAAATAAAATGTTACATGATTGTTTTTCTAAAAGTATTGCTGCTATATGTGTCGGGATTTAAGCAATATAATCCAATTTTCTCCCTGCATTGTGAGTAGGCTACAATTTTACTCCTTGAATCAACACATCACCCACATTTTATGCAAGATTATTTTTGGAATACTTAATAAAAGTATGTGTTGGTTGTAATTGTGAGCAGCAGAGTCAAAATCTTTTCACTAAGACCCAATTACGTTCTAAAAAGTATAATGGTATATGTCTAAAAGGCAACAAATACATGCATGCATTGCTTTTCGCCTCAGTCTAATTCTTGATACTAGTAACTGAGGAACCGAATATAACTGCAAATCCTACACATAGTTCTAAAAGCAT